>NW_026536383.1:0-39866 GCF_028551555.1 Melozone crissalis
CGCTCTCTCCGGCTCCCGGAGACGAAGAAGCTGCTTCTTCGCACAAAGACGATTCTGCCGCTCACAGTGCTCTGCGGTGTGCGCCTTCTGCCGAAAGAGCCCCGGAGCTGTGCTTAGCTCTGAGAGGCACCGTACATGCTTCTTTAGCCTCTCTTCTCGTCTACATCTTAGCAAAAAGCTTTTCCACTCTGTCTGGCAAGGAGAAACTGTGCCAGCACAAAAAAACATCTCCCATCGTGTTCTAGAGGCTGCACGGAGGTCTGCCGAGTGTTTTGCAAGAAGAGAAAGAAAGTTGTCCAAAACAGCTTGCAATCGAATGTTCATGTGAATAGAAAAGGCAGGAGAGTGGTCAGGTACTGTTTTCTCTCAGTTGGCAAGCTGCGCACACAATCGCAGTGTTGTACAGCTTGTTTCATCACCTTTGCGAAGTTGCCGCTCTCTCCGGCTCCCGGAGACGAAGAAGCTGCTTCTTCGCGCAAAGACGATTCTGCCGCTCACAGTGCTCTGCGGTGTGCGCCTTCTGCCGAAAGAGCCCCGGGAGCGGTGCTTAGCTCTGAGAAGCACCATACGTGCTTCTTTAGCCCCTCCCCTTCTCTCGTCTACATCTTAGCAAAAAGCTTTTCCACTCTGTCTGGCAAGGAGAAACTGTGCCAGCACAGAAAACATCTCCCTGCGTGTTCTAGAGGCTGCACGGAGGTCTGCCGAGTGTTTTGCAAGAAGAGAAAGAAAGTTGTCCAAAACAGCTTGCAATCGAATGTTCATGTGAATAGAAAAGGCAGGAGAGTGGTCAGGTACTGTTTTCTCTCAGTTGGCAAGCTGCGCACACAATCGCAGTGTTGTACAGCTTGTTTCATCACCTTTGCCAAGTTGCCGCTCTCTCCGGCTCCCGGAGACGAAGAAGCTGCTTCTTCGCGCAAAGACGATTCTGCCGCTCACAGTGCTCTGCGGTGTGCGCCTTCTGCCGAAAGAGCCCCGGGAGCTGTGCTTAGCTCTGAGAGGCACCGTACATGCTTCTTTAGCCTCTCTTCTCGTCTACATCTTAGCAAAAAGCTTTTCCACTCTGTCTGGCAAGGAGAAACTGTGCCAGCACAGAAAACATCTCCCATCGTGTTCTAGAGGCTGCACGGAGGTCTGCGAGTGTTTTGCCAAGAAGAGAAAGAAAGTTGTCCAAAACAGCTTGCAATCGAATGTTCATGTGAATAGAAAAGGCAGGAGAGTGGTCAGGTACTGTTTTCTCTCAGTTGGCAAGCTGCGCACACAATCGCAGTGTTGTACAGCTTGTTTCATCACCTTTGCCAAGTTGCCGCTCTCTCCGGCTCCCGGAGACGAAGAAGCTGCTTCTTCGCGCAAAGACGATTCTGCCGCTCACAGTGCTCTGCTGTGTGCGCCTTCTGCCGAAAGAGCCCCGGGAGCGGTGCTTAGCTCTGCAGAGCACCGTACCTTCGTCTTTAGCCTCTCTTCTCGTCTACATCTTAGCAAAAAGCTTTTCCACTCTGTCTGGCAAGGAGAAACTGTGCCAGCACAGAAAACATCTCCCATCGTGTTCTAGAGGCTGCACGGAGGTCTGCCGAGTGTTTTGCAAGAAGAGAAAGAAAGTTGTCCAAAACAGCTTGCAATCGAATGTTCATGTGAATAGAAAAGGCAGGAGAGTGCTCAGGTACTGTTTTCTCTCAGTTGGCACGCTGCGCACACAATCGCAGTGTTGTACAGCTTGTTTCATCACCTTTGCGAAGTTGCCGCTCCTCCTCCTCCCGGCTCCCGGAGACGAAGAAGCTGCTTCTTCGCGCAAAGACGATTCTGCCGCTCACAGTGCTCTGCGGGTGTGCGCCTTCTGCCGAAAGAGCCCCGGAGCTGTGCTTAGCTCTGAGAAGCACCATACGTGCTTCTTTAGCCTCTCTTCTCGTCTACATCTTAGCAAAAAGCTTTTCCACTCTGTCTGGCAAGGAGAAACTGTGCCAGCACAGAAAACATCTCCCATCGTGTTCTAGAGGCTGCACGGAGGTCTGCCGAGTGTTTTGCAAGAAGAGAAAGAAAGTTGTCCAAAACAGCTTGCAATCGAATGTTCATGTGAATAGAAAAGGCAGGAGAGTGGTCAGGTACTGTTTTCTCTCACTTGGCAAGCTGCGCACACAATCGCAGTGTTGTACAGCTTGTTTCATCACCTTTGCGAAGTTGCCGCTCTCTCCGGCTCCCGGAGACGAAGAAGCTGCTTCTTCGCGCAAAGACGATTCTGCCGCTCACAGTGCTCTGCGGTGTGCGCCTTCTGCCGAAAGAGGCCGGGAGCGGTGCTTAGCTCTGCAGAGCACCGTACCTTCGTCTTTAGCCTCTCTTCTCGTCTACATCTTAGCAAAAAGCTTTTCCACTCTGTCTGGCAAGGGAGAAACTGTGCAGCACAAAAAACATCTCCCATCGTGTTCTAGAGGCTGCACGCAGGTCTGCCGAGTGTTTTGCAAGAAGAGAAAGAAAGTTGTCCAAAACAGCTTGCAATCGAATGTTCATGTGAATAGAAAAGGCAGGAGAGTGCTCAGGTACTGTTTTCTCTCAGTTGGCACGCTGCGCACACAATCGCAGTGTTGTACAGCTTGTTTCATCACCTTTGCCAAGTTGCCGCTCTCTCCGGCTCCCGGAGACGAAGAAGCTGCTTCTTCGCGCAAAGACGATTCTGCCGCTCACAGTGCTCTGCGGTGTGCGCCTTCTGCCGGAAGAGCCCCGGGAGCTGTGCTTAGCTCTGAGAAGCACCATACGTGCTTCTTTAGCCTCTCTTCTCGTCTACATCTTAGCAAAAAGCTTTTCCACTCTGTCTGGCAAGGAGAAACTGTGCCAGCACAGAAAACATCTCCCATCGTGTTCTAGAGGCTGCACGGAGGTCTGCCGAGTGTTTTGCAAGAAGAGAAAGAAAGTTGTCCAAAACAGCTTGCAATCGAATGTTCATGTGAATAGAAAAAGGCAGGAGAGTGGTCAGGTACTGTTTTCTCTCACTTGGCAAGCTGCGCACACAATCGCAGTGTTGTACAGCTTGTTTCATCACCTTTGCGAAGTTGCCGCTCTCTCCGGCTCCCGGAGACGAAGAAGCTGCTTCTTCGCGCAAAGACGATTCTGCCGCTCACAGTGCTCTGCGGTGTGCGCCTTCTGCCGAAAGAGGCCGGGAGCGGTGCTTAGCTCTGCAGAGCACCGTACCTTCGTCTTTAGCCTCTCTTCTCGTCTACATCTTAGCAAAAAGCTTTTCCACTCTGTCTGGCAAGGAGAAACTGTGCCAGCACAAAAAACATCTCCCATCGTGTTCTAGAGGCTGCACGGAGGTCTGCCGAGTGTTTTGCAAGAAGAGAAAGAAAGTTGTCCAAAACAGCTTGCAATCGAATGTTCATGTGAATAGAAAAGGCAGGAGAGTGGTCAGGTACTGTTTTCTCTCAGTTGGCACGCTGCGCACACAATCGCAGTGTTGTACAGCTTGTTTCATCACCTTTGCGAAGTTGCCGCTCTCTCCGGCTCCGGAGACGAAGAAGCTGCTTCTTCGCGCAAAGACGATTCTGCCGCTCACAGTGCTCTGCGGTGTGCGCCTTCTGCCGAAAGAGCCCCGGGAGCGGTGCTTAGCTCTGAGAAGCACCATACGTGCTTCTTTAGCCTCTCTTCTCGTCTACATCTTAGCAAAAAGCTTTTCCACTCTGTCTGGCAAGGAGAAACTGTGCCAGCACAGAAAACATCTCCCATCGTGTTCTAGAGGCTGCACGGAGGTCTGCCGAGTGTTTTGCAAGAAGAGAAAGAAAGTTGTCCAAAACAGCTTGCAATCGAATGTTCATGTGAATAGAAAAGGCAGGAGAGTGGTCAGGTACTGTTTTCTCTCAGTTGGCAAGCTGCGCACACATCGCAGTGTTGTACAGCTTGTTTCATCACCTTTGCGAAGTTGCCGCTCTCTCCGGCTCCCGGAGACGAAGAAGCTGCTTCTTCGCACAAAGACGATTCTGCCGCTCACAGTGCTCTGCGGTGTGCGCCTTCTGCCGAAAGAGCCCCGGGAGCTGTGCTTAGCTCTGAGAGGCACCGTACATGCTTCTTTAGCCTCTCTTCTCGTCTACCATCTTAGCAAAAAGCTTTTCCACTCTGTCTGGCAAGGAGAAACTGTGCCAGCACAGAAAACATCTCCCATCGTGTTCTAGAGGCTGCACGGAGGTCTGCCGAGTGTTTTGCAAGAAGAGAAAGAAAGTTGTCCAAAACAGCTTGCAATCGAATGTTCATGTGAATAGAAAAGGCAGGAGAGTGGTCAGGTACTGTTTTCTCTCAGTTGGCAAGCCTGCGCACACAATCGCAGTGTTGTACAGCTTGTTTCATCACCTTTGCGAAGTTGCCGCTCTCTCCGGCTCCCGGAGACCGAAGAAGCTGCTTCTTCGCGCAAAGACGATTCTGCCGCTCACAGTGCTCTGCTGTGTGCGCCTTCTGCCGAAAGAGGCCCGGGAGCGGTGCTTAGCTCTGCAGAGCACCGTACCTTCGTCTTTAGCCTCTCTTCTCGTCTACATCTTAGCAAAAAGCTTTTCCACTCTGTCCTGGCAAGGAGAAACTGTGCCAGCACAGAAAACATCTCCATCGTGTTCTAGAGGCTGCACGGAGGTCTGCCGAGTGTTTTCCAAGAAGAGAAAGAAAGTTGTCCAAAACAGCTTGCAATCGAATGTTCATGTGAATAGAAAAGGCAGGAGAGTGATCAGGTACTGTTTTCATACAGTTCGCAAGCGGCGCACACAATCGCAGTGTTGTACAGCTTGTTTCATCACCTTTGCGAAGTTGCCGCTCTCTCCGGCTCCCGGAGACGAAGAAGCTGCTTCTTCGCGCAAAGACGATTCTGCCGCTCACAGTGCTCTGCGGTGTGCGCCTTCTGCCGAAAGAGCCCCGGGAGCGGTGCTTAGCTCTGAGAAGCACCATACGTGCTTCTTTAGCCTCTCTTCTCGTCTACATCTTAGCAAAAAGCTTTTCCACTCTGTCTGGCAAGGAGAAACTGTGCCAGCACAGAAAACATCTCCAATCGTGTTCTAGAGGCTGCACGGAGGTCTGCCGAGTGTTTTGCAAGAAGAGAAAGAAAGTTGTCCAAAACAGCTTGCAATCGAATGTTCATGTGAATAGAAAAGGCAGGAGAGTGGTCAGGTACTGTTTTCTCTCAGTTGGCAAGCTGCGCACACAATCGCAGTGTTGTACAGCTTGTTTCATCACCTTTGCGAAGTTGCCGCTCTCTCCGGCTCCCGGAGACGAAGAAGCTGCTTCTTCGCACAAAGACGATTCTGCCGCTCACAGTGCTTGCGGTGTGCGCCTTCTGCCGAAAGAGCCCCGGGAGCTGTGCTTAGCTCTGAGAGGCACCGTACATGCTTCTTTAGCCTCTCTTCTCGTCTACATCTTAGCAAAAAGCTTTTCCACTCTGTCTGGCAAGGAGAAACTGTGCCAGCACAGAAAACATCTCCCATCGTGTTCTAGAGGCTGCACGGAGGTCTGCCGAGTGTTTTGCAAGAAGAGAAAGAAAGTTGTCCAAAACAGCTTGCAATCGAATGTTCATGTGAATAGAAAAGGCAGGAGAGTGGTCAGGTACTGTTTTCTCTCAGTTGGCAAGCTGCGCACACAATCGCAGTGTTGTACAGCTTGTTTCATCACCTTTGCCAAGTTGCCGCTCTCTCCGGCCCCCGGAGACGAAGAAGCTGCTTCTTCGCGCAAAGACGATTCTGCCGCTCACAGTGCTCTGCTGTGTGCGCCTTCTGCCGAAAGAGGCCCGGGAGCGGTGCTTAGCTCTGCAGAGCACCGTACCTTCGTCTTTAGCCTCTCTTCTCGTCTACATCTTAGCAAAAAGCTTTTCCACTCTGTCTGGCAAGGAGAAACTGTGCCAGCACAGAAAACATCTCCCATCGTGTTCTAGAGGCTGCACGGAGGTCTGCCGAGTGTTTTGCAAGAAGAGAAAGAAAGTTGTCCAAAACAGCTTGCAATCGAATGTTCATGTGAATAGAAAAGGCAGGAGAGTGCTCAGGTACTGTTTTCATACAGTTCGCAAGCGGCGCACACAATCGCAGTGTTGTACAGCTTGTTTCATCACCTTTGCGAAGTTGCCGCTCTCTCCGGCTCCCGGAGACGAAGAAGCTGCTTCTTCGCGCAAAGACGATTCTGCCGCTCACAGTGCTCTGCGGTGTGCGCCTTCTGCCGAAAGAGCCCCGGGAGCGGTGCTTAGCTCTGAGAAGCACCATACGTGCTTCTTTAGCCTCTCTTCTCGTCTACATCTTAGCAAAAAGCTTTTCCACTCTGTCTGGCAAGGAGAAACTGTGCCAGCACAGAAAACATCTCCCATCGTGTTCTAGAGGCTGCACGGAGGTCTGCCGAGTGTTTTGCAAGAAGAGAAAGAAAGTTGTCCAAAACAGCTTGCAATCGAATGTTCATGTGAATAGAAAAGGCAGGAGAGTGGTCAGGTACTGTTTTCTCTCACTTGGCAAGCTGCGCACACAATCGCAGTGTTGTACAGCTTGTTTCATCACCTTTGCGAAGTTGCCGCTCTCTCCGGCTCCCGGAGACGAAGAAGCTGCTTCTTCGCGCAAAGACGATTCTGCCGCTCACAGTGCTCTGCGGTGTGCGCCTTCTGCCGAAAGAGGCCCGGGAGCGGTGCTTAGCTCTGCAGAGCACCGTACCTTCGTCTTTAGCCTCTCTTCTCGTCTACATCTTAGCAAAAAGCTTTTCCACTCTGTCTGGCAAGGAGAAACTGTGCCAGCACAAAAAACATCTCCCATCGTGTTCTAGAGGCTGCACGGAGGTCTGCCGAGTGTTTTGCAAGAAGAGAAAGAAAGTTGTCCAAAACAGCTTGCAATCGAATGTTCATGTGAATAGAAAAGGCAGGAGAGTGGTCAGGTACTGTTTTCTCTCAGTTGGCACGCTGCGCACACAATCGCAGTGTTGTACAGCTTGTTTCATCACCTTTGCGAAGTTGCCGCTCTCTCCGGCTCCCGGAGACGAAGAAGCTGCTTCTTCGCGCAAAGACGATTCTGCCGCTCACAGTGCTCTGCGGTGTGCGCCTTCTGCCGAAAGAGCCCCGGGAGCGGTGCTTAGCTCTGAGAAGCACCATACGTGCTTCTTTAGCCTCTCTTCTCGTCTACATCTTAGCAAAAAGCTTTTCCACTCTGTCTGGCAAGGAGAAACTGTGCCAGCACAGAAAACATCTCCCATCGTCTTCTAGAGGCTGCACGGAGGTCTGCCGAGTGTTTTGCAAGAAGAGAAAGAAAGTTGTCCAAAACAGCTTGCAATCGAATGTTCATGTGAATAGAAAAGGCAGGAGAGTGGTCAGGTACTGTTTTCTCTCAGTTGGCAAGCTGCGCACACAATCGCAGTGTTGTACAGCTTGTTTCATCACCTTTGCGAAGTTGCCGCTCTCTCCGGCTCCCGGAGACGAAGAAGCTGCTTCTTCGCACAAAGACGATTCTGCCGCTCACAGTGCTCTGCGGTGTGCGCCTTCTGCCGAAAGAGCCCCGGGAGCTGTGCTTAGCTCTGAGAGGCACCGTACATGCTTCTTTAGCCTCTCTTCTCGTCTACATCTTAGCAAAAAGCTTTTCCACTCTGTCTGGCAAGGAGAAACTGTGCCAGCACAGAAAACATCTCCCATCGTGTTCTAGAGGCTGCACGGAGGTCTGCCGAGTGTTTTGCAAGAAGAGAAAGAAAGTTGTCCAAAACAGCTTGCAATCGAATGTTCATGTGAATAGAAAAGGCAGGAGAGTGGTCAGGTACTGTTTTCTCTCAGTTGGCAAGCTGCGCACACAATCGCAGTGTTGTACAGCTTGTTTCATCACCTTTGCGAAGTTGCCGCTCTCTCCGGCTCCCGGAGACGAAGAAGCTGCTTCTTCGCGCAAAGACGATTCTGCCGCTCACAGTGCTCTGCTGTGTGCGCCTTCTGCCGAAAGAGGCCCGGGAGCGGTGCTTAGCTCTGCAGAGCACCGTACCTTCGTCTTTAGCCTCTCTTCTCGTCTACATCTTAGCAAAAAGCTTTTCCACTCTGTCTGGCAAGGAGAAACTGTGCCAGCACAGAAAACATCTCCCATCGTGTTCTAGAGGCTGCACGGAGGTCTGCCGAGTGTTTTCCAAGAAGAGAAAGAAAGTTGTCCAAAACAGCTTGCAATCGAATGTTCATGTGAATAGAAAAGGCAGGAGAGTGCTCAGGTACTGTTTTCATACAGTTCGCAAGCGGCGCACACAATCGCAGTGTTGTACAGCTTGTTTCATCACCTTTGCGAAGTTGCCGCTCTCTCCGGCTCCCGGAGACGAAGAAGCTGCTTCTTCGCGCAAAGACGATTCTGCCGCTCACAGTGCTCTGCGGTGTGCGCCTTCTGCCGAAAGAGCCCCGGGAGCGGTGCTTAGCTCTGAGAAGCACCATACGTGCTTCTTTAGCCTCTCTTCTCGTCTACATCTTAGCAAAAAGCTTTTCCACTCTGTCTGGCAAGGAGAAACTGTGCCAGCACAGAAAACATCTCCAATCGTGTTCTATAGGCTGCACGGAGGTCTGCCGAGTGTTTTGCAAGAAGAGAAAGAAAGTTGTCCAAAACAGCTTGCAATCGAATGTTCATGTGAATAGAAAAGGCAGGAGAGTGGTCAGGTACTGTTTTCTCTCAGTTGGCAAGCTGCGCACACAATCGCAGTGTTGTACAGCTTGTTTCATCACCTTTGCGAAGTTGCCGCTCTCTCCGGCTCCCGGAGACGAAGAAGCTGCTTCTTCGCACAAAGACGATTCTGCCGCTCACAGTGCTTGCGGTGTGCGCCTTCTGCCGAAAGAGCCCCGGGAGCTGTGCTTAGCTCTGAGAGGCACCGTACATGCTTCTTTAGCCTCTCTTCTCGTCTACATCTTAGCAAAAAGCTTTTCCACTCTGTCTGGCAAGGAGAAACTGTGCCAGCACAGAAAACATCTCCCATCGTGTTCTAGAGGCTGCACGGAGGTCTGCCGAGTGTTTTGCAAGAAGAGAAAGAAAGTTGTCCAAAACAGCTTGCAATCGAATGTTCATGTGAATAGAAAAGGCAGGAGAGTGGTCAGGTACTGTTTTCTCTCAGTTGGCAAGCTGCGCACACAATCGCAGTGTTGTACAGCTTGTTTCATCACCTTTGCCAAGTTGCCGCTCTCTCCGGCCCCCGGAGACGAAGAAGCTGCTTCTTCGCGCAAAGACGATTCTGCCGCTCACAGTGCTCTGCTGTGTGCGCCTTCTGCCGAAAGAGGCCCGGGAGCGGTGCTTAGCTCTGCAGAGCACCGTACCTTCGTCTTTAGCCTCTCTTCTCGTCTACATCTTAGCAAAAAGCTTTTCCACTCTGTCTGGCAAGGAGAAACTGTGCCAGCACAGAAAACATCTCCCATCGTGTTCTAGAGGCTGCACGGAGGTCTGCCGAGTGTTTTGCAAGAAGAGAAAGAAAGTTGTCCAAAACAGCTTGCAATCGAATGTTCATGTGAATAGAAAAGGCAGGAGAGTGCTCAGGTACTGTTTTCATACAGTTCGCAAGCGGCGCACACAATCGCAGTGTTGTACAGCTTGTTTCATCACCTTTGCGAAGTTGCCGCTCTCTCCGGCTCCCGGAGACGAAGAAGCTGCTTCTTCGCGCAAAGACGATTCTGCCGCTCACAGTGCTCTGCGGTGTGCGCCTTCTGCCGAAAGAGCCCCGGGAGCGGTGCTTAGCTCTGAGAAGCACCATACGTGCTTCTTTAGCCTCTCTTCTCGTCTACATCTTAGCAAAAAGCTTTTCCACTCTGTCTGGCAAGGAGAAACTGTGCCAGCACAGAAAACATCTCCCATCGTGTTCTAGAGGCTGCACGGAGGTCTGCCGAGTGTTCTGCAAGAAGAGAAAGAACGTTGTCCAAAACAGCTTGCAATCGAATGTTCATGTGAATAGAAAAGGCAGGAGAGTGGTCAGGTACTGTTTTCTCTCAGTTGGCAAGCTGCGCACACAATCGCAGTGTTGTACAGCTTGTTTCATCACCTTTGCGAAGTTGCCGCTCTCTCCGGCTCCCGGAGACGAAGAAGCTGCTTCTTCGCGCAAAGACGATTCTGCCGCTCACAGTGCTCTGCTGTGTGCGCCTTCTGCCGAAAGAGGCCCGGGAGCGGTGCTTAGCTCTGCAGAGCACCGTACCTTCGTCTTTAGCCTCTCTACTCGTCTACATCTTAGCAAAAAGCTTTTCCACTCTGTCTGGCAAGGAGAAACTGTGCCAGCACAGAAAACATCTCCCATCGTGTTCTAGAGGCTGCACGGAGGTCTGCCGAGTGTTTTGCAAGAAGAGAAAGAAAGTTGTCCAAAACAGCTTGCAATCGAATGTTCACGTGAATAGAAAAGGCAGGAGAGTGGTCAGGTACTGTTTTCTCTCAGTTGGCAAGCTGCGCACACAATCGCAGTGTTGTACAGCTTGTTTCATCACCTTTGCGAAGTTGCCGCTCTCTCCGGCTCCCGGAGACGAAGAAGCTGCTTCTTCGCGCAAAGACGATTCTGCCGCTCACAGTGCTCTGCGGTGTGCGCCTTCTGCCGAAAGAGCCCCGGGAGCGGTGCTTAGCTCTGAGAAGCACCATACGTGCTTCTTTAGCCTCTCTTCTCGTCTACATCTTAGAAAAAAGCTTTTCCACTCTGTCTGGCAAGGAGAAACTGTGCCAGCACAGAAAACATCTCCCATCGTGTTCTAGAGGCTGCACGGAGGTCTGCCGAGTGTTTTGCAAGAAGAGAAAGAAAGTTGTCCAAAACAGCTTGCAATCGAATGTTCATGTGAATAGAAAAGGCAGGAGAGTGGTCAGGTACTGTTTTCTCTCAGTTGGCAAGCTGCGCACACAATCGCAGTGTTGTACAGCTTGTTTCATCACCTTTGCGAAGTTGCCGCTCTCTCCGGCTCCCGGAGACGAAGAAGCTGCTTCTTCGCACAAAGACGATTCTGCCGCTCACAGTGCTCTGCGGTGTGCGCCTTCTGCCGAAAGAGCCCCGGGAGCTGTGCTTAGCTCTGAGAGGCACCGTACATGCTTCTTTAGCCTCTCTTCTCGTCTACATCTTAGCAAAAAGCTTTTCCACTCTGTCTGGCAAGGAGAAACTGTGCCAGCCCAGAAAACATCTCCCATCGTGTTCTAGAGGCTGCACGGAGGTCTGCCGAGTGTTTTGCAAGAAGAGAAAGAAAGTTGTCCAAAACAGCTTGCAATCGAATGTTCATGTGAATAGAAAAGGCAGGAGAGTGGTCAGGTACTGTTTTCTCTCAGTTGGCAAGCTGCGCACACAATCGCAGTGTTGTACAGCTTGTTTCATCACCTTTGCGAAGTTGCCGCTCTCTCCGGCTCCCGGAGACGAAGAAGCTGCTTCTTCGCGCAAAGACGATTCTGCCGCTCACAGTGCTCTGCTGTGTGCGCCTTCTGCCGAAAGAGCCCCGGGAGCGGTGCTTAGCTCTGCAGAGCACCGTACCTTCGTCTTTAGCCTCTCTTCTCGTCTACATCTTAGCAAAAAGCTTTTCCACTCTGTCTGGCAAGGAGAAACTGTGCCAGCACAGAAAACATCTCCCATCGTGTTCTAGAGGCTGCACGGAGGTCTGCCGAGTGTTTTGCAAGAAGAGAAAGAAAGTTGTCCAAAACAGCTTGCAATCGAATGTTCATGTGAATAGAAAAGGCAGGAGAGTGCTCAGGTACTGTTTTCTCTCAGTTGGCACGCTGCGCACACAATCGCAGTGTTGTACAGCTTGTTTCATCACCTTTGCGAAGTTGCCGCTCTCTCCGGCTCCCGGAGACGAAGAAGCTGCTTCTTCGCGCAAAGACGATTCTGCCGCTCACAGTGCTCTGCGGTGTGCGCCTTCTGCCGAAAGAGCCCCGGGAGCGGTGCTTAGCTCTGAGAAGCACCATACGTGCTTCTTTAGCCTCTCTTCTCGTCTACATCTTAGCAAAAAGCTTTTCCACTCTGTCTGGCAAGGAGAAACTGTGCCAGCACAGAAAACATCTCCAATCGTGTTCTAGAGGCTGCACGGAGGTCTGCCGAGTGTTTTGCAAGAAGAGAAAGAAAGTTGTCCAAAACAGCTTGCAATCGAATGTTCATGTGAATAGAAAAGGCAGGAGAGTGGTCAGGTACTGTTTTCTCTCAGTTGGCAAGCTGCGCACACAATCGCAGTGTTGTACAGCTTGTTTCATCACCTTTGCGAAGTTGCCGCTCTCTCCGGCTCCCGGAGACGAAGAAGCTGCTTCTTCGCACAAAGACGATTCTGCCGCTCACAGTGCTCTGCGGTGTGCGCCTTCTGCCGAAAGAGCCCCGGGAGCTGTGCTTAGCTCTGAGAGGCACCGTACATGCTTCTTTAGCCTCTCTTCTCGTCTACATCTTAGCAAAAAGCTTTTCCACTCTGTCTGGCAAGGAGAAACTGTGCCAGCACAGAAAACATCTCCCATCGTGTTCTAGAGGCTGCACGGAGGTCTGCCGAGTGTTTTGCAAGAAGAGAAAGAAAGTTGTCCAAAACAGCTTGCAATCGAATGTTCATGTGATTACATAAGGCAGGAGAGTGGTCAGGTACTGTTTTCTCTCAGTTGGCAAGCTGCGCACACAATCGCAGTGTTGTACAGCTTGTTTCATCACCTTTGCGAAGTTGCCGCTCTCTCCGGCTCCCGGAGACGAAGAAGCTGCTTCTTCGCGCAAAGACGATTCTGCCGCTCACAGTGCTCTGCTGTGTGCGCCTTCTGCCGAAAGAGGCCCGGGAGCGGTGCTTAGCTCTGCAGAGCACCGTACCTTCGTCTTTAGCCTCTCTTCTCGTCTACATCTTAGCAAAAAGCTTTTCCACTCTGTCTGGCAAGGAGAAACTGTGCCAGCACAGAAAACATCTCCCATCGTGTTCTAGAGGCTGCACGGAGGTCTGCCGAGTGTTTTCCAAGAAGAGAAAGAAAGTTGTCCAAAACAGCTTGCAATCGAATGTTCATGTGAATAGAAAAGGCAGGAGAGTGCTCAGGTACTGTTTTCATACAGTTCGCAAGCGGCGCACACAATCGCAGTGTTGTACAGCTTGTTTCATCACCTTTGCGAAGTTGCCGCTCTCTCCGGCTCCCGGAGACGAAGAAGCTGCTTCTTCGCGCAAAGACGATTCTGCCGCTCACAGTGCTCTGCGGTGTGCGCCTTCTGCCGAAAGAGCCCCGGGAGCGGTGCTTAGCTCTGAGAAGCACCATACGTGCTTCTTTAGCCTCTCTTCTCGTCTACATCTTAGCAAAAAGCTTTTCCACTCTGTCTGGCAAGGAGAAACTGTGCCAGCACAGAAAACATCTCCCATCGTGTTCTAGAGGCTGCACGGAGGTCTGCCGAGTGTTCTGCAAGAAGAGAAAGAACGTTGTCCAAAACAGCTTGCAATCGAATGTTCATCTGAATAGAAAAGGCAGGAGAGTGGTCAGGTACTGTTTTCTCTCAGTTGGCAAGCTGCGCACACAATCGCAGTGTTGTACAGCTTGTTTCATCACCTTTGCGAAGTTGCCGCTCTCTCCGGCTCCCGGAGACGAAGAAGCTGCTTCTTCGCGCAAAGACGATTCTGCCGCTCACAGTGCTCTGCTGTGTGCGCCTTCTGCCGAAAGAGGCCCGGGAGCGGTGCTTAGCTCTGCAGAGCACCGTACCTTCGTCTTTAGCCTCTCTTCTCGTCTACATCTTAGCAAAAAGCTTTTCCACTCTGTCTGGCAAGGAGAAACTGTGCCAGCACAGAAAACATCTCCCATCGTGTTCTAGAGGCTGCACGGAGGTCTGCCGAGTGTTTTGCAAGAAGAGAAAGAAAGTTGTCCAAAACAGCTTGCAATCGAATGTTCATGTGAATAGAAAAGGCAGGAGAGTGCTCAGGTACTGTTTTCTCTCAGTTGGCACGCTGCGCACACAATCGCAGTGTTGTACAGCTTGTTTCATCACCTTTGCGAAGTTGCCGCTCTCTCCGGCTCCCGGAGACGAAGAAGCTGCTTCTTCGCGCAAAGACGATTCTGCCGCTCACAGTGCTCTGCGGTGTGCGCCTTCTGCCGAAAGAGCCCCGGGAGCTGTGCTTAGCTCTGAGAAGCACCATACGTGCTTCTTTAGCCTCTCTTCTCGTCTACATCTTAGCAAAAAGCTTTTCCACTCTGTCTGGCAAGGAGAAACTGTGCCAGCACAGAAAACATCTCCCATCGTGTTCTAGAGGCTGCACGGAGGTCTGCCGAGTGTTTTGCAAGAAGAGAAAGAAAGTTGTCCAAAACAGCTTGCAATCGAATGTTCATGTGAATAGAAAAGGCAGGAGAGTGGTCAGGTACTGTTTTCTCTCACTTGGCAAGCTGCGCACACAATCGCAGTGTTGTACAGCTTGTTTCATCACCTTTGCGAAGTTGCCGCTCTCTCCGGCTCCCGGAGACGAAGAAGCTGCTTCTTCGCGCAAAGACGATTCTGCCGCTCACAGTGCTCTGCTGTGTGCGCCTTCTGCCGAAAGAGCCCCGGGAGCGGTGCTTAGCTCTGCAGAGCACCGTACCTTCGTCTTTAGCCTCTCTTCTCGTCTACATCTTAGCAAAAAGCTTTTCCACTCTGTCTGGCAAGGAGAAACTGTGCCAGCACAGAAAACATCTCCCATCGTGTTCTAGAGGCTGCACGGAGGTCTGCCGAGTGTTTTGCAAGAAGAGAAATAAAGTTGTCCAAAACAGCTTGCAATCGAATGTTCACGTGAATAGAAAAGGCAGGAGAGTGGTCAGGTACTGTTTTCTCTCAGTTGGCAAGCTGCGCACACAATCGCAGTGTTGTACAGCTTGTTTCATCACCTTTGCGAAGTTGCCGCTCTCTCCGGCTCCCGGAGACGAAGAAGCTGCTTCTTCGCGCAAAGACGATTCTGCCGCTCACAGTGCTCTGCGGTGTGCGCCTTCTGCCGAAAGAGCCCCGGGAGCGGTGCTTAGCTCTGAGAAGCACCATACGTGCTTCTTTAGCCTCTCTTCTCGTCTACATCTTAGAAAAAAGCTTTTCCACTCTGTCTGGCAAGGAGAAACTGTGCCAGCACAGAAAACATCTCCCATCGTGTTCTAGAGGCTGCACGGAGGTCTGCCGAGTGTTTTGCAAGAAGAGAAAGAAAGTTGTCCAAAACAGCTTGCAATCGAATGTTCATGTGAATAGAAAAGGCAGGAGAGTGGTCAGGTACTGTTTTCTCTCAGTTGGCAAGCTGCGCACACAATCGCAGTGTTGTACAGCTTGTTTCATCACCTTTGCGAAGTTGCCGCTCTCTCCGGCTCCCGGAGACGAAGAAGCTGCTTCTTCGCACAAAGACGATTCTGCCGCTCACAGTGCTCTGCGGTGTGCGCCTTCTGCCGAAAGAGCCCCGGGAGCTGTGCTTAGCTCTGAGAGGCACCGTACATGCTTCTTTAGCCTCTCTTCTCGTCTACATCTTAGCAAAAAGCTTTTCCACTCTGTCTGGCAAGGAGAAACTGTGCCAGCACAGAAAACATCTCCCATCGTGTTCTAGAGGCTGCACGGAGGTCTGCCGAGTGTTTTGCAAGAAGAGAAAGAAAGTTGTCCAAAACAGCTTGCAATCGAATGTTCATGTGAATAGAAAAGGCAGGAGAGTGGTCAGGTACTGTTTTCTCTCAGTTGGCAAGCTGCGCACACAATCGCAGTGTTGTACAGCTTGTTTCATCACCTTTGCGAAGTTGCCGCTCTCTCCGGCTCCCGGAGACGAAGAAGCTGCTTCTTCGCGCAAAGACGATTCTGCCGCTCACAGTGCTCTGCTGTGTGCGCCTTCTGCCGAAAGAGCCCCGGGAGCGGTGCTTAGCTCTGCAGAGCACCGTACCTTCGTCTTTAGCCTCTCTTCTCGTCTACATCTTAGCAAAAAGCTTTTCCACTCTGTCTGGCAAGGAGAAACTGTGCCAGCACAGAAAACATCTCCCATCGTGTTCTAGAGGCTGCACGGAGGTCTGCCGAGTGTTTTGCAAGAAGAGAAAGAAAGTTGTCCAAAACAGCTTGCAATCGAATGTTCATGTGAATAGAAAAGGCAGGAGAGTGCTCAGGTACTGTTTTCTCTCAGTTGGCACGCTGCGCACACAATCGCAGTGTTGTACAGCTTGTTTCATCACCTTTGCGAAGTTGCCGCTCTCTCCGGCTCCCGGAGACGAAGAAGCTGCTTCTTCGCGCAAAGACGATTCTGCCGCTCACAGTGCTCTGCGGTGTGCGCCTTCTGCCGAAAGAGGCCCGGGAGCTGTGCTTAGCTCTGAGAAGCACCGTACATGCTTCTTTAGCCTCTCTTCTCGTCTACATCTTAGCAAAAAGCTTTTCCACTCTGTCTGGCAAGGAGAAACTGTGCCAGCACAGAAAACATCTCCCATCGTGTTCTAGAGGCTGCACGGAGGTCTGCCGAGTGTTTTGCAAGAAGAGAAAGAAAGTTGTCCAAAACAGCTTCCAATCGAATGTTCATGTGAATAGAAAAGGCAGGAGAGTGGTCAGGTACTGTTTTCTCTCAGTTGGCAAGCTGCGCACACAATCGCAGTGTTGTACAGCTTGTTTCATCACCTTTGCGAAGTTGCCGCTCTCTCCGGCTCCCGGAGACGAAGAAGCTGCTTCTTCGCGCAAAGACGATTCTGCCGCTCACAGTGCTCTGCTGTGTGCGCCTTCTGCCGAAAGAGGCCCGGGAGCGGTGCTTAGCTCTGCAGAGCACCGTACCTTCGTCTTTAGCCTCTCTTCTCGTCTACATCTTAGCAAAAAGCTTTTCCACTCTGTCTGGCAAGGAGAAACTGTGCCAGCCCAGAAAACATCTCCCATCGTGTTCTAGAGGCTGCACGGAGGTCTGCCGAGTGTTTTGCAAGAAGAGAAAGAAAGTTGTCCAAAACAGCTTGCAATCGAATGTTCATGTGAATAGAAAAGGCAGGAGAGTGGTCAGGTACTGTTTTCTCTCAGTTGGCACGCTGCGCACACAATCGCAGTGTTGTACAGCTTGTTTCATCACCTTTGCGAAGTTGCCGCTCTCTCCGGCTCCCGGAGACGAAGAAGCTGCTTCTTCGCGCAAAGACGATTCTGCCGCTCACAGTGCTCTGCGGTGTGCGCCTTCTGCCGAAAGAGGCCCGGGAGCGGTGCTTAGCTCTGAGAAGCACCATACGTGCTTCTTTAGCCTCTCTTCTCGTCTACATCTTAGCAAAAAGCTTTTCCACTCTGTCTGGCAAGGAGAAACTGTGCCAGCACAGAAAACATCTCCCATCGTGTTCTAGAGGCTGCACGGAGGTCTGCCGAGTGTTTTGCAAGAAGAGAAAGAAAGTTGTCCAAAACAGCTTGCAATCGAATGTTCACGTGAATAGAAAAGGCAGGAGAGTGGTCAGGTACTGTTTTCTCTCAGTTGGCAAGCTGCGCACACAATCGCAGTGTTGTACAGCTTGTTTCATCACCTTTGCCAAGTTGCCGCTCTCTCCGGCTCCCGGAGACGAAGAAGCTGCTTCTTCGCGCAAAGACGATTCTGCCGCTCACAGTGCTCTGCGGTGTGCGCCTTCTGCCGAAAGAGGCCCGGGAGCGGTGCTTAGCTCTGCAGAGCACCGTACCTTCGTCTTTAGCCTCTCTTCTCGTCTACATCTTAGCAAAAAGCTTTTCCACTCTGTCTGGCAAGGAGAAACTGTGCCAGCACAAAAAACATCTCCCATCGTGTTCTAGAGGCTGCACGGAGGTCTGCCGAGTGTTTTGCAAGAAGAGAAAGAAAGTTGTCCAAAACAGCTTGCAATCGAATGTTCATGTGAATAGAAAAGGCAGGAGAGTGGTCAGGTACTGTTTTCTCTCAGTTGGCAAGCTGCGCACACAATCGCAGTGTTGTACAGCTTGTTTCATCACCTTTGCCAAGTTGCCGCTCTCTCCGGCTCCCGGAGACGAAGAAGCTGCTTCTTCGCGCAAAGACGATTCTGCCGCTCACAGTGCTCTGCTGTGTGCGCCTTCTGCCGAAAGAGGCCCGGGAGCGGTGCTTAGCTCTGCAGAGCACCGTACCTTCGTCTTTAGCCTCTCTTCTCGTCTACATCTTAGCAAAAAGCTTTTCCACTCTGTCTGGCAAGGAGAAACTGTGCCAGCACAGAAAACATCTCCCATCGTGTTCTAGAGGCTGCACGGAGGTCTGCCGAGTGTTTTGCAAGAAGAGAAAGAAAGTTGTCCAAAACAGCTTGCAATCGAATGTTCACGTGAATAGAAAAGGCAGGAGAGTGGTCAGGTACTGTTTTCTCTCAGTTGGCAAGCGGCGCACACAATCGCAGTGTTGTACAGCTTGTTTCATCACCTTTGCGAAGTTGCCGCTCTCTCCGGCTCCCGGAGACGAAGAAGCTGCTTCTTCGCGCAAAGACGATTCTGCCGCTCACAGTGCTCTGCGGTGTGCGCCTTCTGCCGAAAGAGCCCCGGGAGCGGTGCTTAGCTCTGAGAAGCACCATACGTGCTTCTTTAGCCTTTCTTCTCGTCTACATCTTAGCAAAAAGCTTTTCCACTCTGTCTGGCAAGGAGAAACTGTGCCAGCACAGAAAACATCTCCCATCGTGTTCTAGAGGCTGCACGCAGGTCTGCCGAGTGTTTTGCAAGAAGAGAAAGAAAGTTGTCCAAAACAGCTTGCAATCGAATGTTCACGTGAATAGAAAAGGCAGGAGAGTGGTCAGGTACTGTTTTCTCTCAGTTGGCAAGCTGCGCACACAATCGCAGTGTTGTACAGCTTGTTTCATCACCTTTGCGAAGTTGCCGCTCTCTCCGGCTCCCGGAGACGAAGAAGCTGCTTCTTCGCGCAAAGACGATTCTGCCGCTCACAGTGCTCTGCGGTGTGCGCCTTCTGCCGAAAGACGCCCGGGAGCGGTGCTTAGCTCTGAGAAGCACCATACGTGCTTCTTTAGCCTTTCTTCTCGTCTACATCTTAGCAAAAAGCTTTTCCACTCTGTCTGGCAAGGAGAAACTGTGCCAGCACAGAAAACATCTCCCATCGTGTTCTAGAGGCTGCACGCAGGTCTGCCGAGTGTTTTGCAAGAAGAGAAAGAAAGTTGTCCAAAACAGCTTGCAATCGAATGTTCACGTGAATAGAAAAGGCAGGAGAGTGGTCAGGTACTGTTTTCTCTCAGTTGGCAAGCTGCGCACACAATCGCAGTGTTGTACAGCTTGTTTCATCACCTTTGCGAAGTTGCCGCTCTCTCCGGCTCCCGGAGACGAAGAAGCTGCTTCTTCGCGCAAAGACGATTCTGCCGCTCACAGTGCTCTGCGGTGTGCGCCTTCTGCCGAAAGAGGCCCGGGAGCGGTGCTTAGCTCTGCAGAGCACCGTACCTTCGTCTTTAGCCTCTCTTCTCGTCTACATCTTAGCAAAAAGCTTTTCCACTCTGTCTGGCAAGGAGAAACTGTGCCAGCACAGAAAACATCTCCCATCGTGTTCTAGAGGCTGCACGGAGGTCTGCCGAGTGTTTTGCAAGAAGAGAAAGAAAGTTGTCCAAAACAGCTTGCAATCGAATGTTCATGTGAATAGAAAAGGCAGGAGAGTGATCAGGTACAGTTTGCTCTCAGTTGGCAAGCTGCGCACACAATCGCAGTGTTGTACAGCTTGTTTCATCACCTTTGCGAAGTTGCCGCTCTCTCCGGCTCCCGGAGACGAAGAAGCTGCTTCTTCGCGCAAAGACGATTCTGCCGCTCACAGTGCTCTGCGGTGTGCGCCTTCTGCCGAAAGAGGTCCGGGAGCTGTGCTTAGCTCTGAGAAGCACCATACGTGCTTCTTTAGCCTCTCTTCTCGTCTACATCTTAGCAAAAAGCTTTTCCACTCTGTCTGGCAAGGAGAAACTGTGCCAGCACAGAAAACATCTCCCATCGTGTTCTAGAGGCTGCACGGAGGTCTGCCGAGTGTTTTGCAAGAAGAGAAAGAAAGTTGTCCAAAACAGCTTGCAATCGAATGTTCATGTGAATAGAAAAGGCAGGAGAGTGGTCAGGTACTGTTTTCTCTCAGTTGGCAAGCTGCGCACACAATCGCAGTGTTGTACAGCTTGTTTCATCACCTTTGCGAAGTTGCCGCTCTCTCCGGCTCCCGGAGACGAAGAAGCTGCTTCTTCGCGCAAAGACGATTCTGCCGCTCACAGTGCTCTGCTGTGTGCGCCTTCTGCCGAAAGAGGTCCGGGAGCGGTACTTTGCTCTGCAGAGTACCGTACCTTCGTCTTTAGCCTCTCTTCTCGTCTACATCTTAGCAAAAAGCTTTTCCACTCTGTCTGGCAAGGAGAAACTGTGCCAGCACAGAAAACATCTCCCATCGTGTTCTAGAGGCTGCACGGAGGTCTGCCGAGTGTTTTGCAAGAAGAGAAAGAAAGTTGTCCAAAACAGCTTGCAATCGAATGTTCATGTGAATAGAAAAGGCAGGAGAGTGGTCAGGTACTGTTTTCTCTCAGTTGGCAAGCTGCGCACACAATCGCAGTGTTGTACAGCTTGTTTCATCACCTTTGCGAAGTTGCCGCTCTCTCCGGCTCCCGGAGACGAAGAAGCTGCTTCTTCGCGCAAAGACGATTCTGCCGCTCACAGTGCTCTGCGGTGTGCGCCTTCTGCCGAAAGACGCCCGGGAGCGGTGCTTAGCTCTGAGAAGCACCATACCTGCTTCTTTAGCCTTTCTTCTCGTCTACATCTTAGCAAAAAGCTTTTCCACTCTGTCTGGCAAGGAGAAACTGTGCCAGCACAGAAAACATCTCCCATCGTGTTCTAGAGGCTGCACGGAGGTCTGCCGAGTGTTTTGCAAGAAGAGAAAGAAAGTTGTCCAAAACAGCTTGCAATCGAATGTTCATGTGAATAGAAAAGGCAGGAGAGTGGTCAGGTACTGTTTTCTCTCAGTTGGCAAGCTGCGCACACAATCGCAGTGTTGTACAGCTTGTTTCATCACCTTTGCGAAGTTGCCGCTCTCTCCGGCTCCCGGAGACGAAGAAGCTGCTTCTTCGCGCAAAGACGATTCTGCCGCTCACAGTGCTCTGCGGTGTGCGCCTTCTGCCGAAAGAGGCCCGGGAGCGGTGCTTAGCTCTGCAGAGCACCGTACCTTCGTCTTTAGCCTCTCTTCTCGTCTACATCTTAGCAAAAAGCTTTTCCACTCTGTCTGGCAAGGAGAAACTGTGCCAGCCCAGAAAACATCTCCCATCGTGTTCTAGAGGCTGCACGGAGGTCTGCCGAGTGTTTTGCAAGAAGAGAAAGAAAGTTGTCCAAAACAGCTTGCAATCGAATGTTCATGTGAATAGAAAAGGCAGGAGAGTGATCAGGTACAGTTTTCTCTCAGTTGGCAAGCTGCGCACACAATCGCAGTGTTGTACAGCTTGTTTCATCACCTTTGCGAAGTTGCCGCTCTCTCCGGCTCCCGGAGACGAAGAAGCTGCTTCTTCGCGCAAAGACGATTCTGCCGCTCACAGTGCTCTGCGGTGTGCGCCTTCTGCCGAAAGAGCCCCGGGAGCTGTGCTTAGCTCTGAGAAGCACCATACGTGCTTCTTTAGCCTCTCTTCTCGTCTACATCTTAGCAAAAAGCTTTTCCACTCTGTCTGGCAAGGAGAAACTGTGCCAGCACAGAAAACATCTCCCATCGTGTTCTAGAGGCTGCACGGAGGTCTGCCGAGTGTTTTGCAAGAAGAGAAAGAAAGTTGTCCAAAACAGCTTGCAATCGAATGTTCATGTGAATAGAAAAGGCAGGAGAGTGGTCAGGTACTGTTTTCTCTCAGTTGGCAAGCTGCGCACACAATCGCAGTGTTGTACAGCTTGTTTCATCACCTTTGCGAAGTTGCCGCTCTCTCCGGCTCCCGGAGACGAAGAAGCTGCTTCTTCGCGCAAAGACGATTCTGCCGCTCACAGTGCTCTGCTGTGTGCGCCTTCTGCCGAAAGAGGCCCAGGAGCGGTGCTTAGCTCTGCAGAGCACCGTACCTTCGTCTTTAGCCTCTCTTCTCGTCTACATCTTAGCAAAAAGCTTTTCCACTCTGTCTGGCAAGGAGAAACTGTGCCAGCCCAGAAAACATCTCCCATCGTGTTCTAGAGGCTGCACGGAGGTCTGCCGAGTGTTTTGCAAGAAGAGAAATAAAGTTGTCCAAAACAGCTTGCAATCGAATGTTCATGTGAATAGAAAAGGCAGGAGAGTGGTCAGGTACTGTTTTCTCTCAGTTGGCACGCTGCGCACACAATCGCAGTGTTGTACAGCTTGTTTCATCACCTTTGCGAAGTTGCCGCTCTCTCCGGCTCCCGGAGACGAAGAAGCTGCTTCTTCGCGCAAAGACGATTCTGCCGCTCACAGTGCTCTGCGGTGTGCGCCTTCTGCCGAAAGAGGCCCGGGAGCGGTACTTAGCTCTGCAGAGCACCGTACCTTTGTCTTTAGCCTCTCTTCTCGTCTACATCTTAGCAAAAAGCTTTTCCACTCTGTCTGGCAAGGAGAAACTGTGCCAGCACAGAAAACATCTCCCATCGTGTTCTAGAGGCTGCACGGAGGTCTGCCGAGTGTTTTGCAAGAAGAGAAAGAAAGTTGTCCAAAACAGCTTGCAATCGAATGTTCATGTGAATAGAAAAGGCAGGAGAGTGGTCAGGTACTGTTTTCTCTCAGTTGGCAAGCTGCGCACACAATCGCAGTGTTGTACAGCTTGTTTCATCACCTTTGCGAAGTTGCCGCTCTCTCCGGCTCCCGGAGACGAAGAAGCTGCTTCTTCGCGCAAAGACGATTCTGCCGCTCACAGTGCTCTGCGGTGTGCGCCTTCTGCCGAAAGAGGCCCGGGAGCGGTGCTTAGCTCTGAGAAGCACCATACGTGCTTCTTTAGCCTCTCTTCTCGTCTACATCTTAGCAAAAAGCTTTTCCACTCTGTCTGGCAAGGAGAAACTGTGCCAGCACAGAAAACATCTCCCATCGTGTTCTAGAGGCTGCACGGAGGTCTGCCGAGTGTTTTGCAAGAAGAGAAAGAAAGTTGTCCAAAACAGCTTGCAATCGAATGTTCACGTGAATAGAAAAGGCAGGAGAGTGGTCAGGTACTGTTTTCTCTCAGTTGGCAAGCTGCGCACACAATCGCAGTGTTGTACAGCTTGTTTCATCACCTTTGCGAAGTTGCCGCTCTCTCCGGCTCCCGGAGACGAAGAAGCTGCTTCTTCGCGCAAAGACGATTCTGCCGCTCACAGTGCTCTGCGGTGTGCGCCTTCTGCCGAAAGAGGCCCGGGAGCGGTGCTTAGCTCTGCAGAGCACCGTACCTTCGTCTTTAGCCTCTCTTCTCGTCTACATCTTAGCAAAAAGCTTTTCCACTCTGTCTGGCAAGGAGAAACTGTGCCAGCACAAAAAACATCTCCCATCGTGTTCTAGAGGCTGCACGGAGGTCTGCCGAGTGTTTTGCAAGAAGAGAAAGAAAGTTGTCCAAAACAGCTTGCAATCGAATGTTCATGTGAATAGAAAAGGCAGGAGAGTGGTCAGGTACTGTTTTCTCTCAGTTGGCACGCTGCGCACACAATCGCAGTGTTGTACAGCTTGTTTCATCACCTTTGCGAAGTTGCCGCTCTCTCCGGCTCCCGGAGACGAAGAAGCTGCTTCTTCGCGCAAAGACGATTCTGCCGCTCACAGTGCTCTGCGGTGTGCGCCTTCTGCCGAAAGAGCCCCGGGAGCGGTGCTTAGCTCTGAGAAGCACCATACGTGCTTCTTTAGCCTCTCTTCTCGTCTACATCTTAGCAAAAAGCTTTTCCACTCTGTCTGGCAAGGAGAAACTGTGCCAGCACAGAAAACATCTCCCATCGTGTTCTAGAGGCTGCACGGAGGTCTGCCGAGTGTTTTGCAAGAAGAGAAAGAAAGTTGTCCAAAACAGCTTGCAATCGAATGTTCATGTGAATAGAAAAGGCAGGAGAGTGGTCAGGTACTGTTTTCTCTCAGTTGGCAAGCTGCGCACACAATCGCAGTGTTGTACAGCTTGTTTCATCACCTTTGCGAAGTTGCCGCTCTCTCCGGCTCCCGGAGACGAAGAAGCTGCTTCTTCGCACAAAGACGATTCTGCCGCTCACAGTGCTCTGCGGTGTGCGCCTTCTGCCGAAAGAGCCCCGGGAGCTGTGCTTAGCTCTGAGAGGCACCGTAGATGCTTCTTTAGCCTCTCTTCTCGTCTACATCTTAGCAAAAAGCTTTTCCACTCTGTCTGGCAAGGAGAAACTGTGCCAGCACAGAAAACATCTCCCATCGTGTGCTAGAGGCTGCACGGAGGTCTGCCGAGTGTTTTGCAAGAAGAGAAAGAAAGTTGTCCAAAACAGCTTGCAATCGAATGTTCATGTGAATAGAAAAGGCAGGAGAGTGGTCAGGTACTGTTTTCTCTCAGTTGGCAAGCTGCGCACACAATCGCAGTGTTGTACAGCTTGTTTCATCACCTTTGCGAAGTTGCCGCTCTCTCCGGCTCCCGGAGACGAAGAAGCTGCTTCTTCGCGCAAAGACGATTCTGCCGCTCACAGTGCTCTGCTGTGTGCGCCTTCTGCCGAAAGAGCCCCGGGAGCGGTGCTTAGCTCTGCAGAGCACCGTACCTTCGTCTTTAGCCTCTCTTCTCGTCTACATCTTAGCAAAAAGCTTTTCCACTCTGTCTGGCAAGGAGAAACTGTGCCAGCACAGAAAACATCTCCCATCGTGTTCTAGAGGCTGCACGGAGGTCTGCCGAGTGTTTTCCAAGAAGAGAAAGAAAGTTGTCCAAAACAGCTTGCAATCGAATGTTCATGTGAATAGAAAAGGCAGGAGAGTGCTCAGGTACTGTTTTCTCTCAGTTCGCAAGCGGCGCACACAATCGCAGTGTTGTACAGCTTGTTTCATCACCTTTGCGAAGTTGCCGCTCTCTCCGGCTCCCGGAGACGAAGAAGCTGCTTCTTCGCGCAAAGACGATTCTGCCGCTCACAGTGCTCTGCGGTGTGCGCCTTCTGCCGAAAGAGCCCCGGGAGCGGTGCTTAGCTCTGAGAAGCACCATACGTGCTTCTTTAGCCTCTCTTCTCGTCTACATCTTAGCAAAAAGCTTTTCCACTCTGTCTGGCAAGGAGAAACTGTGCCAGCACAGAAAACATCTCCCATCGTGTTCTAGAGGCTGCACGGAGGTCTGCCGAGTGTTTTGCAAGAAGAGAAAGAACGTTGTCCAAAACAGCTTGCAATCGAATGTTCATCTGAATAGAAAAGGCAGGAGAGTGGTCAGGTACTGTTTTCTCTCAGTTGGCAAGCTGCGCACACAATCGCAGTGTTGTACAGCTTGTTTCATCACCTTTGCGAAGTTGCCGCTCTCTCCGGCTCCCGGAGACGAAGAAGCTGCTTCTTCGCGCAAAGACGATTCTGCCGCTCACAGTGCTCTGCTGTGTGCGCCTTCTGCCGAAAGAGGCCCGGGAGCGGTGCTTAGCTCTGCAGAGCACCGTACCTTCGTCTTTAGCCTCTCTTCTCGTCTACATCTTAGCAAAAAGCTTTTCCACTCTGTCTGGCAAGGAGAAACTGTGCCAGCACAGAAAACATCTCCCATCGTGTTCTAGAGGCTGCACGGAGGTCTGCCGAGTGTTTTGCAAGAAGAGAAAGAAAGTTGTCCAAAACAGCTTGCAATCGAATGTTCATGTGAATAGAAAAGGCAGGAGAGTGGTCAGGTACTGTTTTCTCTCAGTTGGCAAGCTGCGCACACAATCGCAGTGTTGTACAGCTTGTTTCATCACCTTTGCGAAGTTGCCGCTCTCTCCGGCTCCCGGAGACGAAGAAGCTGCTTCTTCGCGCAAAGACGATTCTGCCGCTCACAGTGCTCTGCTGTGTGCGCCTTCTGCCGAAAGAGGCCCGGGAGCGGTGCTTAGCTCTGCAGAGCACCGTACCTTCGTCTTTAGCCTCTCTTCTCGTCTACATCTTAGCAAAAAGCTTTTCCACTCTGTCTGGCAAGGAGAAACTGTGCCAGCACAGAAAACATCTCCCATCGTGTTCTAGAGGCTGCACGGAGGTCTGCCGAGTGTTTTGCAAGAAGAGAAATAAAGTTGTCCAAAACAGCTTGCAATCGAATGTTCATGTGAATAGAAAAGGCAGGAGAGTGGTCAGGTACTGTTTTCTCTCAGTTGGCAAGCTGCGCACACAATCGCAGTGTTGTACAGCTTGTTTCATCACCTTTGCGAAGTTGCCGCTCTCTCCGGCTCCCGGAGACGAAGAAGCTGCTTCTTCGCGCAAAGACGATTCTGCCGCTCACAGTGCTCTGCGGTGTGCGCCTTCTGCCGAAAGAGCCCCGGGAGCGGTGCTTAGCTCTGAGAAGCACCATACGTGCTTCTTTAGCCTCTCTTCTCGTCTACATCTTAGCAAAAAGCTTTTCCACTCTGTCTGGCAAGGAGAAACTGTGCCAGCACAGAAAACATCTCCAATCGTGTTCTAGAGGCTGCACGGAGGTCTGCCGAGTGTTTTGCAAGAAGAGAAAGAAAGTTGTCCAAAACAGCTTGCAATCGAATGTTCATGTGAATAGAAAAGGCAGGAGAGTGGTCAGGTACTGTTTTCTCTCAGTTGGCAAGCTGCGCACACAATCGCAGTGTTGTACAGCTTGTTTCATCACCTTTGCGAAGTTGCCGCTCTCTCCGGCTCCCGGAGACGAAGAAGCTGCTTCTTCGCACAAAGACGATTCTGCCGCTCACAGTGCTCTGCGGTGTGCGCCTTCTGCCGAAAGAGCCCCGGGAGCGGTGCTTAGCTCTGAGAGGCACCGTACATGCTTCTTTAGCCTCTCTTCTCGTCTACATCTTAGCAAAAAGCTTTTCCACTCTGTCTGGCAAGGAGAAACTGTGCCAGCACAGAAAACATCTCCCATCGTGTTCTAGAGGCTGCACGGAGGTCTGCCGAGTGTTTTGCAAGAAGAGAAAGAAAGTTGTCCAAAACAGCTTGCAATCGAATGTTCATGTGAATAGAAAAGGCAGGAGAGTGGTCAGGTACTGTTTTCTCTCAGTTGGCAAGCTGCGCACACAATCGCAGTGTTGTACAGCTTGTTTCATCACCTTTGCGAAGTTGCCGCTCTCTCCGGCTCCCGGAGACGAAGAAGCTGCTTCTTCGCGCAAAGACGATTCTGCCGCTCACAGTGCTCTGCGGTGTGCGCCTTCTGCCGAAAGAGCCCCGGGAGCTGTGCTTAGCTCTGAGAAGCACCATACGTGCTTCTTTAGCCTCTCTTCTCGTCTACATCTTAGCAAAAAGCTTTTCCACTCTGTCTGGCAAGGAGAAACTGTGCCAGCACAGAAAACATCTCCCATCGTGTTCTAGAGGCTGCACGGAGGTCTGCCGAGTGTTTTGCAAGAAGAGAAAGAAAGTTGTCCAAAACAGCTTGCAATCGAATGTTCATGTGAATAGAAAAGGCAGGAGAGTGGTCAGGTACTGTTTTCTCTCACTTGGCAAGCTGCGCACACAATCGCAGTGTTGTACAGCTTGTTTCATCACCTTTGCGAAGTTGCCGCTCTCTCCGGCTCCCGGAGACGAAGAAGCTGCTTCTTCGCGCAAAGACGATTCTGCCGCTCACAGTGCTCTGCGGTGTGCGCCTTCTGCCGAAAGAGGCCCGGGAGCGGTGCTTAGCTCTGCAGAGCACCGTACCTTCGTCTTTAGCCTCTCTTCTCGTCTACATCTTAGCAAAAAGCTTTTCCACTCTGTCTGGCAAGGAGAAACTGTGCCAGCACAAAAAACATCTCCCATCGTGTTCTAGAGGCTGCACGGAGGTCTGCCGAGTGTTTTGCAAGAAGAGAAAGAAAGTTGTCCAAAACAGCTTGCAATCGAATGTTCACGTGAATAGAAAAGGCAGGAGAGTGGTCAGGTACTGTTTTCTCTCAGTTGGCAAGCTGCGCACACAATCGCAGTGTTGTACAGCTTGTTTCATCACCTTTGCCAAGTTGCCGCTCTCTCCGGCTCCCGGAGACGAAGAAGCTGCTTCTTCGCGCAAAGACGATTCTGCCGCTCACAGTGCTCTGCGGTGTGCGCCTTCTGCCGAAAGAGCCCCGGGAGCGGTGCTTAGCTCTGAGAAGCACCATACGTGCTTCTTTAGCCTCTCTTCTCGTCTACATCTTAGCAAAAAGCTTTTCCACTCTGTCTGGCAAGGAGAAACTGTGCCAGCACAGAAAACATCTCCCATCGTGTTCTAGAGGCTGCACGGAGGTCTGCCGAGTGTTTTGCAAGAAGAGAAAGAAAGTTGTCCAAAACAGCTTGCAATCGAATGTTCATGTGAATAGAAAAGGCAGGAGAGTGGTCAGGTACTGTTTTCTCTCAGTTGGCAAGCTGCGCACACAATCGCAGTGTTGTACAGCTTGTTTCATCACCTTTGCGAAGTTGCCGCTCTCTCCGGCTCCCGGAGACGAAGAAGCTGCTTCTTCGCACAAAGACGATTCTGCCGCTCACAGTGCTCTGCGGTGTGCGCCTTCTGCCGAAAGAGCCCCGGGAGCTGTGCTTAGCTCTGAGAGGCACCGTACATGCTTCTTTAGCCTCTCTTCTCGTCTACATCTTAGCAAAAAGCTTTTCCACTCTGTCTGGCAAGGAGAAACTGTGCCAGCACAGAAAACATCTCCCATCGTGTTCTAGAGGCTGCACGGAGGTCTGCCGAGTGTTTTGCAAGAAGAGAAAGAAAGTTGTCCAAAACAGCTTGCAATCGAATGTTCATGTGAATAGAAAAGGCAGGAGAGTGGTCAGGTACTGTTTTCTCTCACTTGGCAAGCTGCGCACACAATCGCAGTGTTGTACAGCTTGTTTCATCACCTTTGCGAAGTTGCCGCTCTCTCCGGCTCCCGGAGACGAAGAAGCTGCTTCTTCGCGCAAAGACGATTCTGCCGCTCACAGTGCTCTGCGGTGTGCGCCTTCTGCCGAAAGAGGCCCGGGAGCGGTGCTTAGCTCTGCAGAGCACCGTACCTTCGTCTTTAGCCTCTCTTCTCGTCTACATCTTAGCAAAAAGCTTTTCCACTCTGTCTGGCAAGGAGAAACTGTGCCAGCCCAGAAAACATCTCCCATCGTGTTCTAGAGGCTGCACGCAGGTCTGCCGAGTGTTTTGCAAGAAGAGAAAGAAAGTTGTCCAAAACAGCTTGCAATCGAATGTTCACGTGAATAGAAAAGGCAGGAGAGTGGTCAGGTACTGTTTTCTCTCAGTTGGCAAGCGGCGCACACAATCGCAGTGTTGTACAGCTTGTTTCATCACCTTTGCGAAGTTGCCGCTCTCTCCGGCTCCCGGAGACGAAGAAGCTGCTTCTTCGCGCAAAGACGATTCTGCCGCTCACAGTGCTCTGCGGTGTGCGCCTTCTGCCGAAAGAGCCCCGGGAGCGGTGCTTAGCTCTGAGAAGCACCATACGTGCTTCTTTAGCCTTTCTTCTCGTCTACATCTTAGCAAAAAGCTTTTCCACTCTGTCTGGCAAGGAGAAACTGTGCCAGCACAGAAAACATCTCCCATCGTGTTCTAGAGGCTGCACGCAGGTCTGCCGAGTGTTTTGCAAGAAGAGAAAGAAAGTTGTCCAAAACAGCTTGCAATCGAATGTTCACGTGAATAGAAAAGGCAGGAGAGTGGTCAGGTACTGTTTTCTCTCAGTTGGCAAGCTGCGCACACAATCGCAGTGTTGTACAGCTTGTTTCATCACCTTTGCGAAGTTGCCGCTCTCTCCGGCTCCCGGAGACGAAGAAGCTGCTTCTTCGCGCAAAGACGATTCTGCCGCTCACAGTGCTCTGCGGTGTGCGCCTTCTGCCGAAAGACGCCCGGGAGCGGTGCTTAGCTCTGAGAAGCACCATACGTGCTTCTTTAGCCTTTCTTCTCGTCTACATCTTAGCAAAAAGCTTTTCCACTCTGTCTGGCAAGGAGAAACTGTGCCAGCACAGAAAACATCTCCCATCGTGTTCTAGAGGCTGCACGCAGGTCTGCCGAGTGTTTTGCAAGAAGAGAAAGAAAGTTGTCCAAAACAGCTTGCAATCGAATGTTCACGTGAATAGAAAAGGCAGGAGAGTGGTCAGGTACTGTTTTCTCTCAGTTGGCAAGCTGCGCACACAATCGCAGTGTTGTACAGCTTGTTTCATCACCTTTGCGAAGTTGCCGCTCTCTCCGGCTCCCGGAGACGAAGAAGCTGCTTCTTCGCGCAAAGACGATTCTGCCGCTCACAGTGCTCTGCGGTGTGCGCCTTCTGCCGAAAGAGGCCCGGGAGCGGTGCTTAGCTCTGCAGAGCACCGTACCTTCGTCTTTAGCCTCTCTTCTCGTCTACATCTTAGCAAAAAGCTTTTCCACTCTGTCTGGCAAGGAGAAACTGTGCCAGCACAGAAAACATCTCCCATCGTGTTCTAGAGGCTGCACGGAGGTCTGCCGAGTGTTTTGCAAGAAGAGAAAGAAAGTTGTCCAAAACAGCTTGCAATCGAATGTTCATGTGAATAGAAAAGGCAGGAGAGTGATCAGGTACAGTTTGCTCTCAGTTGGCAAGCTGCGCACACAATCGCAGTGTTGTACAGCTTGTTTCATCACCTTTGCGAAGTTGCCGCTCTCTCCGGCTCCCGGAGACGAAGAAGCTGCTTCTTCGCGCAAAGACGATTCTGCCGCTCACAGTGCTCTGCGGTGTGCGCCTTCTGCCGAAAGAGGTCCGGGAGCTGTGCTTAGCTCTGAGAAGCACCATACGTGCTTCTTTAGCCTCTCTTCTCGTCTACATCTTAGCAAAAAGCTTTTCCACTCTGTCTGGCAAGGAGAAACTGTGCCAGCACAGAAAACATCTCCCATCGTGTTCTAGAGGCTGCACGGAGGTCTGCCGAGTGTTTTGCAAGAAGAGAAAGAAAGTTGTCCAAAACAGCTTGCAATCGAATGTTCATGTGAATAGAAAAGGCAGGAGAGTGGTCAGGTACTGTTTTCTCTCAGTTGGCAAGCTGCGCACACAATCGCAGTGTTGTACAGCTTGTTTCATCACCTTTGCGAAGTTGCCGCTCTCTCCGGCTCCCGGAGACGAAGAAGCTGCTTCTTCGCGCAAAGACGATTCTGCCGCTCACAGTGCTCTGCTGTGTGCGCCTTCTGCCGAAAGAGGTCCGGGAGCGGTACTTAGCTCTGCAGAGTACCGTACCTTCGTCTTTAGCCTCTCTTCTCGTCTACATCTTAGCAAAAAGCTTTTCCACTCTGTCTGGCAAGGAGAAACTGTGCCAGCACAGAAAACATCTCCCATCGTGTTCTAGAGGCTGCACGGAGGTCTGCCGAGTGTTTTGCAAGAAGAGAAAGAAAGTTGTCCAAAACAGCTTGCAATCGAATGTTCATGTGAATAGAAAAGGCAGGAGAGTGGTCAGGTACTGTTTTCTCTCAGTTGGCAAGCTGCGCACACAATCGCAGTGTTGTACAGCTTGTTTCATCACCTTTGCGAAGTTGCCGCTCTCTCCGGCTCCCGGAGACGAAGAAGCTGCTTCTTCGCGCAAAGACGATTCTGCCGCTCACAGTGCTCTGCGGTGTGCGCCTTCTGCCGAAAGACGCCCGGGAGCGGTGCTTAGCTCTGAGAAGCACCATACCTGCTTCTTTAGCCTTTCTTCTCGTCTACATCTTAGCAAAAAGCTTTTCCACTCTGTCTGGCAAGGAGAAACTGTGCCAGCACAGAAAACATCTCCCATCGTGTTCTAGAGGCTGCACGGAGGTCTGCCGAGTGTTTTGCAAGAAGAGAAAGAAAGTTGTCCAAAACAGCTTGCAATCGAATGTTCATGTGAATAGAAAAGGCAGGAGAGTGGTCAGGTACTGTTTTCTCTCAGTTGGCAAGCTGCGCACACAATCGCAGTGTTGTACAGCTTGTTTCATCACCTTTGCGAAGTTGCCGCTCTCTCCGGCTCCCGGAGACGAAGAAGCTGCTTCTTCGCGCAAAGACGATTCTGCCGCTCACAGTGCTCTGCGGTGTGCGCCTTCTGCCGAAAGAGGCCCGGGAGCGGTGCTTAGCTCTGCAGAGCACCGTACCTTCGTCTTTAGCCTCTCTTCTCGTCTACATCTTAGCAAAAAGCTTTTCCACTCTGTCTGGCAAGGAGAAACTGTGCCAGCCCAGAAAACATCTCCCATCGTGTTCTAGAGGCTGCACGGAGGTCTGCCGAGTGTTTTGCAAGAAGAGAAAGAAAGTTGTCCAAAACAGCTTGCAATCGAATGTTCATGTGAATAGAAAAGGCAGGAGAGTGATCAGGTACAGTTTTCTCTCAGTTGGCAAGCTGCGCACACAATCGCAGTGTTGTACAGCTTGTTTCATCACCTTTGCGAAGTTGCCGCTCTCTCCGGCTCCCGGAGACGAAGAAGCTGCTTCTTCGCGCAAAGACGATTCTGCCGCTCACAGTGCTCTGCGGTGTGCGCCTTCTGCCGAAAGAGCCCCGGGAGCTGTGCTTAGCTCTGAGAAGCACCATACGTGCTTCTTTAGCCTCTCTTCTCGTCTACATCTTAGCAAAAAGCTTTTCCACTCTGTCTGGCAAGGAGAAACTGTGCCAGCACAGAAAACATCTCCCATCGTGTTCTAGAGGCTGCACGGAGGTCTGCCGAGTGTTTTGCAAGAAGAGAAAGAAAGTTGTCCAAAACAGCTTGCAATCGAATGTTCATGTGAATAGAAAAGGCAGGAGAGTGGTCAGGTACTGTTTTCTCTCAGTTGGCAAGCTGCGCACACAATCGCATTGTTGTACAGCTTGTTTCATCACCTTTGCGAAGTTGCCGCTCTCTCCGGCTCCCGGAGACGAAGAAGCTGCTTCTTCGCGCAAAGACGATTCTGCCGCTCACAGTGCTCTGCTGTGTGCGCCTTCTGCCGAAAGAGGCCCAGGAGCGGTGCTTAGCTCTGCAGAGCACCGTACCTTCGTCTTTAGCCTCTCTTCTCGTCTACATCTTAGCAAAAAGCTTTTCCACTCTGTCTGGCAAGGAGAAACTGTGCCAGCCCAGAAAACATCTCCCATCGTGTTCTAGAGGCTGCACGGAGGTCTGCCGAGTGTTTTGCAAGAAGAGAAATAAAGTTGTCCAAAACAGCTTGCAATCGAATGTTCATGTGAATAGAAAAGGCAGGAGAGTGGTCAGGTACTGTTTTCTCTCAGTTGGCACGCTGCGCACACAATCGCAGTGTTGTACAGCTTGTTTCATCACCTTTGCGAAGTTGCCGCTCTCTCCGGCTCCCGGAGACGAAGAAGCTGCTTCTTCGCGCAAAGACGATTCTGCCGCTCACAGTGCTCTGCGGTGTGCGCCTTCTGCCGAAAGAGGCCCGGGAGCGGTACTTAGCTCTGCAGAGCACCGTACCTTTGTCTTTAGCCTCTCTTCTCGTCTACATCTTAGCAAAAAGCTTTTCCACTCTGTCTGGCAAGGAGAAACTGTGCCAGCACAGAAAACATCTCCCATCGTGTTCTAGAGGCTGCACGGAGGTCTGCCGAGTGTTTTGCAAGAAGAGAAAGAAAGTTGTCCAAAACAGCTTGCAATCGAATGTTCATGTGAATAGAAAAGGCAGGAGAGTGGTCAGGTACTGTTTTCTCTCAGTTGGCAAGCTGCGCACACAATCGCAGTGTTGTACAGCTTGTTTCATCACCTTTGCGAAGTTGCCGCTCTCTCCGGCTCCCGGAGACGAAGAAGCTGCTTCTTCGCGCAAAGACGATTCTGCCGCTCACAGTGCTCTGCGGTGTGCGCCTTCTGCCGAAAGAGGCCCGGGAGCGGTGCTTAGCTCTGAGAAGCACCATACGTGCTTCTTTAGCCTCTCTTCTCGTCTACATCTTAGCAAAAAGCTTTTCCACTCTGTCTGGCAAGGAGAAACTGTGCCAGCACAGAAAACATCTCCCATCGTGTTCTAGAGGCTGCACGGAGGTCTGCCGAGTGTTTTGCAAGAAGAGAAAGAAAGTTGTCCAAAACAGCTTGCAATCGAATGTTCACGTGAATAGAAAAGGCAGGAGAGTGGTCAGGTACTGTTTTCTCTCAGTTGGCAAGCTGCGCACACAATCGCAGTGTTGTACAGCTTGTTTCATCACCTTTGCGAAGTTGCCGCTCTCTCCGGCTCCCGGAGACGAAGAAGCTGCTTCTTCGCGCAAAGACGATTCTGCCGCTCACAGTGCTCTGCGGTGTGCGCCTTCTGCCGAAAGAGGCCCGGGAGCGGTGCTTAGCTCTGCAGAGCACCGTACCTTCGTCTTTAGCCTCTCTTCTCGTCTACATCTTAGCAAAAAGCTTTTCCACTCTGTCTGGCAAGGAGAAACTGTGCCAGCACAAAAAACATCTCCCATCGTGTTCTAGAGGCTGCACGGAGGTCTGCCGAGTGTTTTGCAAGAAGAGAAAGAAAGTTGTCCAAAACAGCTTGCAATCGAATGTTCATGTGAATAGAAAAGGCAGGAGAGTGGTCAGGTACTGTTTTCTCTCAGTTGGCACGCTGCGCACACAATCGCAGTGTTGTACAGCTTGTTTCATCACCTTTGCGAAGTTGCCGCTCTCTCCGGCTCCCGGAGACGAAGAAGCTGCTTCTTCGCGCAAAGACGATTCTGCCGCTCACAGTGCTCTGCGGTGTGCGCCTTCTGCCGAAAGAGCCCCGGGAGCGGTGCTTAGCTCTGAGAAGCACCATACGTGCTTCTTTAGCCTCTCTTCTCGTCTACATCTTAGCAAAAAGCTTTTCCACTCTGTCTGGCAAGGAGAAACTGTGCCAGCACAGAAAACATCTCCCATCGTGTTCTAGAGGCTGCACGGAGGTCTGCCGAGTGTTTTGCAAGAAGAGAAAGAAAGTTGTCCAAAACAGCTTGCAATCGAATGTTCATGTGAATAGAAAAGGCAGGAGAGTGGTCAGGTACTGTTTTCTCTCAGTTGGCAAGCTGCGCACACAATCGCAGTGTTGTACAGCTTGTTTCATCACCTTTGCGAAGTTGCCGCTCTCTCCGGCTCCCGGAGACGAAGAAGCTGCTTCTTCGCACAAAGACGATTCTGCCGCTCACAGTGCTCTGCGGTGTGCGCCTTCTGCCGAAAGAGCCCCGGGAGCTGTGCTTAGCTCTGAGAGGCACCGTAGATGCTTCTTTAGCCTCTCTTCTCGTCTACATCTTAGCAAAAAGCTTTTCCACTCTGTCTGGCAAGGAGAAACTGTGCCAGCACAGAAAACATCTCCCATCGTGTGCTAGAGGCTGCACGGAGGTCTGCCGAGTGTTTTGCAAGAAGAGAAAGAAAGTTGTCCAAAACAGCTTGCAATCGAATGTTCATGTGAATAGAAAAGGCAGGAGAGTGGTCAGGTACTGTTTTCTCTCAGTTGGCAAGCTGCGCACACAATCGCAGTGTTGTACAGCTTGTTTCATCACCTTTGCGAAGTTGCCGCTCTCTCCGGCTCCCGGAGACGAAGAAGCTGCTTCTTCGCGCAAAGACGATTCTGCCGCTCACAGTGCTCTGCTGTGTGCGCCTTCTGCCGAAAGAGCCCCGGGAGCGGTGCTTAGCTCTGCAGAGCACCGTACCTTCGTCTTTAGCCTCTCTTCTCGTCTACATCTTAGCAAAAAGCTTTTCCACTCTGTCTGGCAAGGAGAAACTGTGCCAGCACAGAAAACATCTCCCATCGTGTTCTAGAGGCTGCACGGAGGTCTGCCGAGTGTTTTCCAAGAAGAGAAAGAAAGTTGTCCAAAACAGCTTGCAATCGAATGTTCATGTGAATAGAAAAGGCAGGAGAGTGCTCAGGTACTGTTTTCTCTCAGTTGGCAAGCTGCGCACACAATCGCAGTGTTGTACAGCTTGTTTCATCACCTTTGCGAAGTTGCCGCTCTCTCCGGCTCCCGGAGACGAAGAAGCTGCTTCTTCGCGCAAAGACGATTCTGCCGCTCACAGTGCTCTGCGGTGTGCGCCTTCTGCCGAAAGAGCCCCGGGAGCGGTGCTTAGCTCTGAGAAGCACCATACGTGCTTCTTTAGCCTCTCTTCTCGTCTACATCTTAGCAAAAAGCTTTTCCACTCTGTCTGGCAAGGAGAAACTGTGCCAGCACAGAAAACATCTCCCATCGTGTTCTAGAGGCTGCACGGAGGTCTGCCGAGTGTTTTGCAAGAAGAGAAAGAACGTTGTCCAAAACAGCTTGCAATCGAATGTTCATCTGAATAGAAAAGGCAGGAGAGTGGTCAGGTACTGTTTTCTCTCAGTTGGCAAGCTGCGCACACAATCGCAGTGTTGTACAGCTTGTTTCATCACCTTTGCGAAGTTGCCGCTCTCTCCGGCTCCCGGAGACGAAGAAGCTGCTTCTTCGCGCAAAGACGATTCTGCCGCTCACAGTGCTCTGCTGTGTGCGCCTTCTGCCGAAAGAGGCCCGGGAGCGGTGCTTAGCTCTGCAGAGCACCGTACCTTCGTCTTTAGCCTCTCTTCTCGTCTACATCTTAGCAAAAAGCTTTTCCACTCTGTCTGGCAAGGAGAAACTGTGCCAGCACAGAAAACATCTCCCATCGTGTTCTAGAGGCTGCACGGAGGTCTGCCGAGTGTTTTGCAAGAAGAGAAAGAAAGTTGTCCAAAACAGCTTGCAATCGAATGTTCATGTGAATAGAAAAGGCAGGAGAGTGGTCAGGTACTGTTTTCTCTCAGTTGGCAAGCTGCGCACACAATCGCAGTGTTGTACAGCTTGTTTCATCACCTTTGCGAAGTTGCCGCTCTCTCCGGCTCCCGGAGACGAAGAAGCTGCTTCTTCGCGCAAAGACGATTCTGCCGCTCACAGTGCTCTGCTGTGTGCGCCTTCTGCCGAAAGAGGCCCGGGAGCGGTGCTTAGCTCTGCAGAGCACCGTACCTTCGTCTTTAGCCTCTCTTCTCGTCTACATCTTAGCAAAAAGCTTTTCCACTCTGTCTGGCAAGGAGAAACTGTGCCAGCACAGAAAACATCTCCCATCGTGTTCTAGAGGCTGCACGGAGGTCTGCCGAGTGTTTTGCAAGAGAGAAATAAAGTTGTCCAAAACAGCTTGCAATCGAATGTTCATGTGAATAGAAAAGGCAGGAGAGTGGTCAGGTACTGTTTTCTCTCAGTTGGCAAGCTGCGCACACAATCGCAGTGTTGTACAGCTTGTTTCATCACCTTTGCGAAGTTGCCGCTCTCTCCGGCTCCCGGAGACGAAGAAGCTGCTTCTTCGCGCAAAGACGATTCTGCCGCTCACAGTGCTCTGCGGTGTGCGCCTTCTGCCGAAAGAGCCCCGGGAGCGGTGCTTAGCTCTGAGAAGCACCATACGTGCTTCTTTAGCCTCTCTTCTCGTCTACATCTTAGCAAAAAGCTTTTCCACTCTGTCTGGCAAGGAGAAACTGTGCCAGCACAGAAAACATCTCCAATCGTGTTCTAGAGGCTGCACGGAGGTCTGCCGAGTGTTTTGCAAGAAGAGAAAGAAAGTTGTCCAAAACAGCTTGCAATCGAATGTTCATGTGAATAGAAAAGGCAGGAGAGTGGTCAGGTACTGTTTTCTCTCAGTTGGCAAGCTGCGCACACAATCGCAGTGTTGTACAGCTTGTTTCATCACCTTTGCGAAGTTGCCGCTCTCTCCGGCTCCCGGAGACGAAGAAGCTGCTTCTTCGCACAAAGACGATTCTGCCGCTCACAGTGCTCTGCGGTGTGCGCCTTCTGCCGAAAGAGCCCCGGGAGCGGTGCTTAGCTCTGAGAGGCACCGTACATGCTTCTTTAGCCTCTCTTCTCGTCTACATCTTAGCAAAAAGCTTTTCCACTCTGTCTGGCAAGGAGAAACTGTGCCAGCACAGAAAACATCTCCCATCGTGTTCTAGAGGCTGCACGGAGGTCTGCCGAGTGTTTTGCAAGAAGAGAAAGAAAGTTGTCCAAAACAGCTTGCAATCGAATGTTCATGTGAATAGAAAAGGCAGGAGAGTGGTCAGGTACTGTTTTCTCTCAGTTGGCAAGCTGCGCACACAATCGCAGTGTTGTACAGCTTGTTTCATCACCTTTGCGAAGTTGCCGCTCTCTCCGGCTCCCGGAGACGAAGAAGCTGCTTCTTCGCGCAAAGACGATTCTGCCGCTCACAGTGCTCTGCGGTGTGCGCCTTCTGCCGAAAGAGCCCCGGGAGCTGTGCTTAGCTCTGAGAAGCACCATACGTGCTTCTTTAGCCTCTCTTCTCGTCTACATCTTAGCAAAAAGCTTTTCCACTCTGTCTGGCAAGGAGAAACTGTGCCAGCACAGAAAACATCTCCCATCGTGTTCTAGAGGCTGCACGGAGGTCTGCCGAGTGTTTTGCAAGAAGAGAAAGAAAGTTGTCCAAAACAGCTTGCAATCGAATGTTCATGTGAATAGAAAAGGCAGGAGAGTGGTCAGGTACTGTTTTCTCTCACTTGGCAAGCTGCGCACACAATCGCAGTGTTGTACAGCTTGTTTCATCACCTTTGCGAAGTTGCCGCTCTCTCCGGCTCCCGGAGACGAAGAAGCTGCTTCTTCGCGCAAAGACGATTCTGCCGCTCACAGTGCTCTGCGGTGTGCGCCTTCTGCCGAAAGAGGCCCGGGAGCGGTGCTTAGCTCTGCAGAGCACCGTACCTTCGTCTTTAGCCTCTCTTCTCGTCTACATCTTAGCAAAAAGCTTTCCACTCTGTCTGGCAAGGAGAAACTGTGCCAGCACAAAAAACATCTCCCATCGTGTTCTAGAGGCTGCACGGAGGTCTGCCGAGTGTTTTGCAAGAAGAGAAAGAAAGTTGTCCAAAACAGCTTGCAATCGAATGTTCACGTGAATAGAAAAGGCAGGAGAGTGGTCAGGTACTGTTTTCTCTCAGTTGGCAAGCTGCGCACACAATCGCAGTGTTGTACAGCTTGTTTCATCACCTTTGCCAAGTTGCCGCTCTCTCCGGCTCCCGGAGACGAAGAAGCTGCTTCTTCGCGCAAAGACGATTCTGCCGCTCACAGTGCTCTGCGGTGTGCGCCTTCTGCCGAAAGAGCCCCGGGAGCGGTGCTTAGCTCTGAGAAGCACCATACGTGCTTCTTTAGCCTCTCTTCTCGTCTACATCTTAGCAAAAAGCTTTTCCACTCTGTCTGGCAAGGAGAAACTGTGCCAGCACAGAAAACATCTCCCATCGTGTTCTAGAGGCTGCACGGAGGTCTGCCGAGTGTTTTGCAAGAAGAGAAAGAAAGTTGTCCAAAACAGCTTGCAATCGAATGTTCATGTGAATAGAAAAGGCAGGAGAGTGGGTCAGGTACTGTTTTCTCTCAGTTGGCAAGCTGCGCACACAATCGCAGTGTTGTACAGCTTGTTTCATCACCTTTGCGAAGTTGCCGCTCTCTCCGGCTCCCGGAGACGAAGAAGCTGCTTCTTCGCACAAAGACGATTCTGCCGCTCACAGTGCTCTGCGGTGTGCGCCTTCTGCCGAAAGAGCCCGGGAGCTGTGCTTAGCTCTGAGAGGCACCGTACATGCTTCTTTAGCCTCTCTTCTCGTCTACATCTTAGCAAAAAGCTTTTCCACTCTGTCTGGCAAGGAGAAACTGTGCCAGCACAGAAAACATCTCCCATCGTGTTCTAGAGGCTGCACGGAGGTCTGCCGAGTGTTTTGCAAGAAGAGAAAGAAAGTTGTCCAAAACAGCTTGCAATCGAATGTTCATGTGAATAGAAAAGGCAGGAGAGTGGTCAGGTACTGTTTTCTCTCACTTGGCAAGCTGCGCACACAATCGCAGTGTTGTACAGCTTGTTTCATCACCTTTGCGAAGTTGCCGCTCTCTCCGGCTCCCGGAGACGAAGAAGCTGCTTCTTCGCGCAAAGACGATTCTGCCGCTCACAGTGCTCTGCGGTGTGCGCCTTCTGCCGAAAGAGGCCCGGGAGCGGTGCTTAGCTCTGCAGAGCACCGTACCTTCGTCTTTAGCCTCTCTTCTCGTCTACATCTTAGCAAAAAGCTTTTCCACTCTGTCTGGCAAGGAGAAACTGTGCCAGCCCAGAAAACATCTCCCATCGTGTTCTAGAGGCTGCACGCAGGTCTGCCGAGTGTTTTGCAAGAAGAGAAAGAAAGTTGTCCAAAACAGCTTGCAATCGAATGTTCATGTGAATAGAAAAGGCAGGAGAGTGCTCAGGTACTGTTTTCTCTCAGTTGGAAAGCGGCGCACACAATCGCAGTGTTGTACAGCTTGTTTCATCACCTTTGCGAAGTTGCCGCTCTCTCCGGCTCCCGGAGAC
>NW_026536384.1:0-42279 GCF_028551555.1 Melozone crissalis
AACCCATCAAACTCTGCATCTCCAAGTTCTACAGGTGACAAATTCGGGTGGTTTTGGGGCGTTTTGGGGGGGTTTGGGAATGTTGGGAGATGGTGGTGGGACCAAACCCAATGAGGCCAATGTCACAAGTTCTACAGGTTCCAAATTTGGGGCATTTTGGGGTGTTTTGGGGGGTTTGGGAAGGTTTGGAGACGGTGGTGGAACCAAACCCAACGAGGTCGATGTCACAAGTTCTACAGGTGCCAAATTTGAGCAGTTTTGGGGCATTTTGGGAAGGTTTGGGAAGGTTTGAGAAGGTTTGGGAAGGTTTGGGGTTGGTGGTGGAACCAAACCCAACGAGGTCACATCAAACTCTGCATCTCCAAGTTCTACAGGTGCCAAATCCAGGCGGTTTTGGGGCATTTTGGGGGGTTTGGAGATGGTGGTGGGACCAAACCCATCAAACTGTGCATCTCCAAGTTCTACAGGTGACAAATTTGGGCAGTTCTGGGGCGTTTTGGGGGTTTGGGAAGGTTTGGAGATGTTGGTGGAACCAAACCCAACGAGGTCACATCAAGCTCTGCGTCTCCAAGTTCTACAGGTGACAAGTTTGGGGGGTTTTGGAGGGTTTGGGAAGGTTTGGAGATGGTTTGGGAAGGTTTGGGAAGGTTTGGAGATGGTGGTGGGACCAAACCCAACGAGGTCACATCAAACTCTGCATCTCCGAGTTCTACAGGTGACAAATTTGGGGGGTTTGGGAAGGTTTGGAGATGTTGGTGATGATGTCTTTGGAGATCTCTGAACATCTCAGAACCTTTTAGGACATCTCTGGCCACCTCAACCTCCTCCACTCCCCATCCCACCTCCAACTTTCCATCTCCAACCCCACCACGAGGAGCACGAGGAGGTCCCACCTCGGGTTGTCCCCCCCAACCCCGACGTTCCCAACCCCGACGTTCTTCCGGAATCTTCCAGGCCCGAGAACACGCACAAGTCCACCAAGGCGAGCTACCACGCCGACATCAACCTGCTCTACTGGAGCGACGAGGAGGCCACCGTGGAGTTCCGGGCGGTGCAGGGCCGCTGCTCCGTGGTCTATGGAGAAGACCTCACCGAGAGCATCCAGGACTACTCGGCCGGCGGCCTGGACCGCTTCTACTTCCTGGAGGTGAGGCCAGGAGAGGTCCCGGGGATGGAGGAGAAGGTTGGAGACACCTGGGGTGGAGGAGAATTTGGGGTTCGGGAGGTTCTGGATGGGTTCCTCAGGGTCTGGATGGGTTCCTGGAGGTCTGGATGGGTTCCTGGAGGTCTGGATGGGTTCCTTGAGATCTGGATGGGTTCTTGGAGGTCTGGATGGGTTCTTTGAGGTCTGGATGGGTTCTTGGAGGTCTGGAGATGCCAGGGGTGGAGGAAAATTTGGGGTTCTGGAGGTCTGGATGGGTTCTTGGAGGTGTGGATGAGTTCTTGGATGGGTTCCTGGAGGTTCTGGATGGGTTCCTGGAGGTCTGGATGGGTTCTTGGAGGTCTGGATGGGTTCTTAGAGGTCTGGATGGGTTCCTGGAGGTCTAGAGATACCAGGAATGGAGCAAAATTTGAGGTTCTGGAGGTCTGGATGGGTTCCTGTTGGTCTGGATGGGTTCTTGGAGGTCTGGATGAGTTCCTGGAGGTTCTGGATGGGTTCTTGGTGGTCTGGATGGGTTCCTGGAGGTCTGGATGAGTTCTTGGAGGCGTTGATGGGTTCTTGGAGGTCTGGATGGGTTCCTGGAGGTCTGGATGGGTTCCTTGAGGTCTGGATGGGTTCCTTGAGGTTTGGATGAGTTCTTGGACATCTGGATGGGTTCCTGGATGGGTTCCTCGAGGTCTGGATGAGTTTTTTGAGGTCTGGATGGGTTCCTGGAGGTCTGGATGGGTTTCATGGAGGTTCTGGGTGGGTTCTTGGAGGTTCTGGAGACACCAGGGATGGACCAAAATTTGGGGTTCTGGTGAAATTTGGGATTTTTGGGGTTTTTTTCCAGGCTTACAACGCCAAGACCAAGAGCTTTGAGGATCCTCCCAACCACGCCCGGAGCTCCGGGACCAAAGGGAAGGGGAAGGGGAAAGGGAAAGGTGAGGCTGGAAAATGGGAAAAAACGGGAAAAAGGGGAGAAAAATGGGTGGGAAAGGGGTGGAAAATGGGGCGGAAAAGAGGTGGGAAAGGGGCAGAAAATGGGTAAAAATGGGGCAGAAATTTGGTGTAAAAGGGGCAGAAAATGCGTCAGAAAATGGGTAAAAAGGGGCAGAGATTTGGTAAAAAAGGGGCAGAAAGTGGGGCAGAAAATGGGTGAAAAAAGGGCAGAAAATGGGTGAAAAAGGGGCAGAAATTTGGTAAAAGTGGGGTTGCAAATGGAATGGGAAAGAGATGGGAAAGGCCCTGAAAATGGGGCAAAAAATGGGGCAGAAAAATGGAAAAGAGGTGGGAAAGGAGCAGAAAATGGGTGAAAAAAGGGCAGAAATTTGGTAAAAAAGGGGCAGAAAATGGGGCAGAAAATGAGTAAAAAAGGGGCAGAAAATGGGTAAAAAAGGCCAGAAATTTGGTAAAAAAGGGCAGGAAATAGGTAAAAAAGGGCAGAAAATGGGGCAGAAAATGGATAAAAAAGGGGCAGAAAATGGGTGAAAAAGGGCAGAAAACGGGTAAAAAAGGGCAGAAATTTGGTAAAAAAGGGCCAAAAATGGGTAAAAAAGGGGCAGAAAATGGGTGCAAAAAGGGCAGAAAATGGGTAAAAAAGGGGCAGAAAATGGGTAAAAAAGGGCAGAAAATGGGTAAAAAAGGGCAGAAAATGGGGCCTGGGAGGTGCTGGAGCCCCGGAGGAGGAGGAGGAGGAGGAGGAGGAGGAAGGGCAGCCCCTGAGCCGCCCCCGGCCCGCTGGGTTTCGGCAGGGAAGGGCAAGGCGAGGGCGGCGGGCGCGGAGCCGAGCGAGCGGGAGCCCCCCAGGCCGCAGGAGCCCCCCAAGCTGAGGACCCTGGACGTCTTCTCGGGCTGTGGAGGCCTCTCCGAGGGCTTCCACCAGGCAGGTGAGGTCCGGCCGCGGGAGCCGGGCTTGGACAGGGGTGGGAGAGGTCCCACGGGGGTTGGAGAAGCTGCTGGAGGGTCCCAGGGCCCGGCCCGAGGCGTTCCCACCCCGTTCTGGGCGTTTCCGTCCAACCGTGGCCGTTCCCACCCAACCCTGACCATCGCTGACCATTCCCACCCAACCGTGGCCATTCCCACCCAACTGTGGCCGTTCCCACCCAACCGTGGCCGTTCCCACCCAACCGTGGCCGTTCCCACCCAACCGTGGTCATTCCCACCCAACTCTGACCATCACTGACCATCGCTGACCGTTCCCACCCATCCCTGACCATCCCTCACCATCCCTGATCATCCCTGACCGTTCCCACCCACCCCTGACCATTCCCACCCACCCCTGACCATCTCTGACCGTTCCCACCCAACCATGGTCATTCCCACCCATCTCTGACCATCCCTGACCACCCCTGACCATCCTCACCCATCCCTGACCATCGCTGACCATTTCCACCCAATTTTGACCATTCCCACCCTTCTCTGACCACCCCTGACCATCCTCACCCATCCCTGACCATCCCTGACCATTCCCACCCACCCCTGACCATCTCTGACCATCCCTGACCGTTCCCAGTGTCCATCCCTGACCACCTCTGACCATTCCCACCCAACTTTGGCCATTCCCGGTGTCCATCCCTGACCATCCTTGACCATTCCCACCCATCCCTGACCATCCTTGACCATTCCCACCCATCCCTGACCATCCCTGAGCATTCCTGACCAACTCTGACCATTCCCACCCAACTTTGGCCATTCCCGGTGTCCATCCCTGACCATCTCTGACCATCCCTGACCATTCCCAGTGTCCGTCCCTGACCATCTCTGACCATTCCCACCCATCCCTGACCATTCCCACCCAACCATGGTCATTCCCACCCAACCCTGACCATTCCCACCCACACCTGACCATTCCCACCCATCTCTGACAATTCCTGACCATCCTTGACCATTCCCACCCACCCCTGACCATTCCCATCCAACCATGGTCATTCCCACCCATCCCTGACCACCCCTGACCATTCCCACCCATCTCTGACCATTCCCACCCATCTCTGACCAACTCTGACCATTCCCACCCAACTTTGACCATTCCCAGTGTCCATCCCTGACCATTCCCACCCATCTCTGTCCATCCCTGTCCATCCCTGACCATCGCTGACCATCCCTGACCATTCCCACCCTTCTGTGACCATCTCTGACCATTCCCACCCAACCATGGCCATTCCCACCCAACTTTGGCCATTCCCAGTGTCCATCCCTGACCATCGCTGACCATTCCCACCCATCCCTGACCATTCCCACCCACCCCTGCCCACCCCTGACCATCCCTGACCATCATTGACCATCCCCACCCATCCCTGACCACCTCTGACCATTCCCACCCAACTTTGGCCATTCCCGGTGCCCATCCCTGACCATCCTTGACCATTCCCAGTGTCCATCCCTGACCATCCATGACCATCGCTGACCATCCCTGACCATTCCCACCCTTCTGTGACCATCTCTGACCATTCCCACCCAACCACGGCCATTCCCACCCAACCTTGGCCATTGCCAGCGTCCACCCCTGCCCACCCGTGCCCACCCCACGCCCTCCCGGCCGCGGTGCCCCCCCAGGTGTGTCGGAGACGCTGTGGGCCATCGAGATGTGGGAGCCGGCGGCGCAGGCGTTCCGCCTCAACAACCCCGGCACCACGGTGTTCACCGAGGACTGCAACGTGCTCCTCAAGCTGGTCATGGCCGGCGAGAGGACCAACGCCCTGGGCCAGAAGCTGCCCCAGAAGGGCGACGTGGAGATGCTGTGCGGGGGCCCCCCGTGCCAGGGCTTCAGCGGCATGAACCGCTTCAACTCGCGCACCTACTCCAAGTTCAAGAACTCCCTGGTGGTCTCCTTCCTCAGGTGGGTTCTCCAGGGGGGTTCTGGGCAGGTGGGGCCACAGCTGGTGTTCTCCAGGGGGGTTCTGGGCAGGTGGGACCACAGCTGGTGTTCTCCAGGGGGGTTCTGGGCAGGTGGGACCACAGTTGGTGTCCCCAGGTGGGTTCTGGGCAGGTGGGGCCACAGCTGGTGTTCCCCAGGTGGGTTCTGGGCAGGTGGGACCACAGCTGGTGTCCCCTCATGGGTCTGGGCAGGTGGGACCACAGCTGGTGTCCCTTTGGGGGGTTCGATGGGATTTTTTGGAGGTGGGACCCCATCTGGTGTTCCCAGGCGGATCTGGAGGGGTTTTTTGGGGTGACGGATGGGATTTTTGGGGTGACGGAGGGGATTTTTGGGGAGATGGAGAGGATTTTTGGGGAGATGGAGGGGATTTTTGGGGAGATGGATGGGATTTTCGGGGTGATGGAGAGGATTTTTGGGGTGACGGAGGGGATTTTTGGGGTGATGGAGAGGATTTTTGGGGTGACGGATGGGATTTTCGGGGTGATGGAGAGGATTTTTGGGGTGACGGATGGGATTTTGGGGTGACGGATGGGATTTTTGGGGTGACGGAGGGGATTTTTGGGGTGATGGAGAGGATTTTTGGGGTGACGGATGGGATTTTCGGGGTGATGGAGAGGATTTTTGGGGTGACGGAGGGGATTTTTGGGGTGACGGATGGGATTTTCGGGGTGATGGAGAGGATTTTTGGGGTGACGGATGGGATTTTTGGGGTGACGGATGGGATTTTTGGGGTGACGGAGGGGATTTTTGGGGTGACGGATGGGATTTTCGGGGTGATGGAGAGGATTTTTGGGGTGACGGATGGGATTTTCGGGGTGACGGATGGGATTTTTGGGGTGACACCCCCCGACGTCCCCCGTGTCCCCGCAGTTACTGCGATTATTACCGGCCGCGCTTCTTCCTGCTGGAGAACGTCCGGAACTTCGTGTCCTTCAAGAGGTCCATGGTGCTCAAGCTGACCCTGCGCTGCCTGGTGCGCATGGGCTACCAGTGCACCTTCGGGGTGCTGCAGGTACGGCGCAGGCTGGGGGAAAAAAATCCCTTTTTTGGGAAAAAAAATCCCTTTTTTGGGAAAAAATCCCTTTTTTGGGGAGAAAAAAACCATTTTTGGGGACAAAAACCCCTTTTTGTGGGGAGAAAAACCCTTGTTTTGGGGAGAAAAATCCCTTTTTGTGGGGGAAAAACCCCCTTTTTTGGGGAGAAAAATCCCTTTTTGTGGGGAGAAAAAAACATTTTCTGGGGAGGAAAACCCCTTTTTTTCCCCTGTTTTTTGAGAAAAAAATCCTTTTTTTGGGGACAAAAACCCTTTTTGGGGAGAAAAGCCCTTTTTTAGGACAAAAACCCCTTTTTTGGGGAGAAAATCCTTTTTTTTTGGAAAAAAACCCTTTTTGTGGGGAGAAAACTCCCTTTTTGTGGAGAGAAAAACCTTTGTTTTGGGGATAAAAACCCCTTTTTTTTCCTCAGCTTTTTGGGGACAAAACCCCCCTTTTTTCCCTGCTTTTGGGGGAAAAAACCCGTTTTTTGGGAAAAAACCTCCTTTTTTGGGGAGAAAAACCCTATTTGGGGGAGAAAAAACCCTTTTTTGGGAAAAAAACCCTTTTTTGGGGACAAAAATCCCTTTTTGGGGACAAAACCCCTTTTTTTGGGGACAAAAACCCCTTTTCTGGGGGGCCTGACCCCTTGGGTGGCTCTGGGGACATTCCCACCTCCATGGAGGTTCCACATGGCCATGGCCACCACAGGAATTGTCCCCTCCAACGGCAGAACTGTCCCCTGCGGTGGCCCTGTCTCGGTGTCCCCATGGTGACAATGTGACAGTGTTGGTGTCCCCACAGTGACAGTGTTGGTGTCCCCATGGTGACAATGTTGGTGTCCCCATGGTGACAATGTGACAATGTTGGTGTCCCCATAGTGACAATGTTGGTGTCCCCATGGTGACAGTGTTGGTGTCCCCACGGTGACAGTGTTGGTGTCCCCATGGTGACAATGTGACAATGTTGGTGTCCCCATGGTGACAGTGTTGGTGTCCCCACGGTGACAGTGTTGGTGTCCCCACGGTGACAATGTGACAATGTTGGTGTCCCCACGGTGACAATGTTGGTGTCCCCATGGTGACAGTGTTGGCGTCCCCACGGTGACAGTGTTGGTGTCCCCATGGTGACAATGTGACAATGTTGGTGTCCCCATGGTGACAGTGTTGGTGTCCCCACGGTGACAGTGTTGGTGTCCCCACGGTGACAATGTGACAATGTTGGTGTCCCCACGGTGACAATGTTGGTGTCCCCATGGTGACAGTGTTGGTGTCCCCATGGTGACAATGTTGGTGTCCCCATGGTGACAATGTGACAATGTTGGTGTCCCCACGGTGACAATGTTGGTGTCCCCATGGTGACAGTGTTGGTGTCCCCATGGTGACAATGTTGGTGTCCCCATGGTGACAATGTGACACTGTTGGTGTCCCCATAGTGACAATGTTGGTGTCCCCATGGTGACAGTGTTGGTGTCCCCATGGTGACAATGTTGGTGTCCCCATGGTGACAATGTGACACTGTTGGTGTCCCCATAGTGACAATGTTGGTGTCCCCATGGTGACAGTGTTGGTGTCCCCATAGTGACAATGTTGGTGTCCCCATGGTGACAATGTGACAGTGTTGGTGTCCCCACAGTGACAGTGTTGGTGTCCCCACGGTGACAATGTGACAGTGTTGGTGTCCCCATAGTGACAATGTTGGTGTCCCCATGGTGACAGTGTTGGTGTCCCCACAGTGACAGTGTTGGTGTCCCCACGGTGACAATGTGACAGTGTTGGTGTCCCCATAGTGACAATGTTGGTGTCCCCATGGTGACACTGTTGTCCCCAATGTCCCCTCAGGCCGGTCAGTACGGTGTTGCCCAGACACACCGCCGTGCCATCGTGCTGGGGTGGCTGTGTCCCCTCTCAGTGACACTGTTGGTGTCCCCATGGTGACAATGTGACAGTGTTGGTGTCCCCATGGTGACAGTGTTGTCCCCTCAGGCCGGTCAGTACGGTGTTGCCCAGACACACCGCCGCGCCATTGTGCCCATGGTGACAGTGTGACACTGTTGGTGTCCCCATGGTGACACTGTTGTCCCCATTGTCCCCTCAGGCCGGTCAGTACGGCATGGCCCAGACGCGCCGCCGCGCCATCGTGCCCATGGTGACAGTGTGACACTGTTGGTGTCCCCATGGTGACACTGTTGTCCCCATTGTCCCCTCAGGCCGGTCAGTACGGTGTTGCCCAGACGCGCCGCCGCGCCATCGTGCTGGCGGCCGCCCCCGGCGAGAAGCTGCCGATGTTCCCCGAGCCCCTGCACGTGTTCGCCCCCCGCGCTTGCCAGCTCAGCGTCGTGGTGGACGACAAGAAATTCGTCAGCAACATCACGCGGTGGGTGACGGGCCGGGGACACCGGGGGACAGCGGGAACAATGGGAACAAACACCAGGCAACAGCGGGAAACAGCGGGGAACACTGGAAAACATTGTGGAACAAACACCGGGAATCACCGGGGAACATTGGGGAACAAACACCAGGAAACACCGGGGAACGCTGGGGAACACCAGGGAACACGGGGGAACAAAGGGAAACGAACACTGGGAAACAAACACCGGGAAACACCAGGGAACACCAAGAAACAGCGGGAAACAAACACCGGGAAACACCAGGAACCCAGGAAACACCGGGGAACAAACACCAGGGAACACCGGGAAACACCGGGAACCCAGATGGGAATGCCGGTTTGGGAATTTGGTACTTGGAGATTCCGGTGTTGGGAATTTTGGTGTTGGGACTTCCAAGTTGGAAATTCGGTGAAGGGAATTCTGAGCTGGGGGTTCCAAGTTGGGAGCTCCAAGTCGTGAATTCCAAGTTGGGAATTCCAAGTTGGGAATTTCGAGCTGCCAAATCTGAGTTGGGAGATCCAAGTTGGGAGCTCCAAGTCGGGAGTTCCATTTTGGGAGCACCAAGTCGGGAATTTCAAGTCGTGAATTCCAAGTTGGGAGTTCCCAGCTGGGAGCTCCAGGTTGGGAATTTTGGTGTCGGGAGTTCCGAGTGGGGATCTCTGAGCCCCGGGGTCGGGACGGTGCCGCCCCCAGGACGTTCTCGGGCCCGTTCCGCACCATCACCGTGCGCGACACCATGTCGGACCTGCCCGAGATCCGCAACGGCGCCTCGGCGCTGGAGATCTCCTACAACGGCGAGCCCCAGTCGTGGTTCCAGCGGCAGATCCGCGGCTCGCAGTACCAGCCCATCCTCAGGGACCACATCTGCAAGGTGCGAACGGTGGCCACGGCGGCAACGGGGTCCACCGGGTCCCGCCGGGTCCCGTGCCCGAAATCGGGATGGGGGAAACCGTGGGAGCGGTGGAGGTGCTGGGAACGGTGGAGGGGTGGGAATTGTGGAGATGTTGGGAACTGGTGGAGGTGATGGGAATGATGGAAGTGGTGGGAACGGTGGAGGCCTTGGAATGGTGGAGATGTTGGGAATGGTGGAGGTGGTGGGAATGGTGGAGGTGGTGGCAATGGTGAGAACGGGGTCCACCGGGTCCCACCGGGTCCCATGCCCGAAATCGGGATGGGGGAAACCGTGGGAGCGGTGGAGGTGTGGGAATGGTGGAGGTGTGGGAATGTTGAGAATGGTGGATTTGGGAATGGTGGATTTGGGAATGGTGGATTTGGGAATGGTGGAGATGGTGGGAATGGTTGGACGTGGTGGGAATTGTGGAGATGTTGGGAACTGGTGGATTTGGGAATGGTGGAGGTGGTGGGAATGGTGGAGGTCTTGGGAATGGTGGAGGTTTTGAGAATGGTGGATTTGGGAATGGTGGAGATGCTGGGAATGGTGGGTTTGGGAATGGCGGACATTTTGGGAAGATGTGGAGGTGTTGGGAATGGTGGAGCCACTGGGAGCCTCATGGGACCCCTGGGATCCCTTGGGATTGTCCATCGTCCCCCGTGGTGCCCTGGTGTTGTCCAACGTCCCCTGATGGTGTCCAGTGTCTACGGGTGGTGTCCACCATCCCCCAGTGGTGCCCAAATGTCCCCCATTGATGCCCAACGTCCCCCAGTGGTGCCCAACGTCCCCCAATGGTGTCCGACGTTGCCCATTGATCTCCAACATCCCCCCCCATGATCTCCAGCATCCCCCACGATGCCCAACATCCCCCAATGGTGCCCGACATCTCCCAATGGTGCCCAACGTCCCCCATGATCTCCAACATCTCCCAATGGTGCCCAACACCCCCCAACGTCCCCCCCGTGCCCCGTGGCGCCCGCGGTGACGCCGCCGCGGTGGCCCCGGCAGGACACGAGCGCGCCGGTGGCGGCGCGGATGCGGCACATCCCCCATTGGTGCCCAACATCCCCCAACGGCGTCCAACCTTGCCCATTGGTCCCCGACGCCCCCCCCCAATGTCCCCCCCATCCCCACGGTGACACCGCGGTGGCCCCGGCAGGACATGAGCGCGCTGGTGGCGGCGCGGATGCGGCACATCCCGCTGGCGCCCGGCTCCGACTGGCGGGACCTGCCCAACATCGAGGTGCGGCTCTCGGACGGCACCAGCACCCGCAAGCTGCGCTACACCCACCACGAGCGCAAGAACGGCCGCAGCAGCTCCGGCGCCCTGCGCGGCGTCTGCTCCTGCGCCGAAGGTGCGTGCTGGGACTCCGTAATCACGTCCTCACCTCGGTTGGACGTGTCTTTTCCCCCAAATTTTGGGGTTTTTGTGTGGTGGTGGTGACCATGTCTGCTCCTGCACTGAAGGTGCGTGGTGGGACTCCGTAAGCACATCCTCACCTGGGCTGGACGTGTCTTTTCCCCCAAATTTTGGGGTCTTTTGGGTGGTGGTGGTGGCCATGCCTGCTCCTGCGCCGAAGGTGTGTGGTGGGACTCCATAAGCGTGTCCTCACCTCAGCTGGACGTGTGTTTTTCCCCAAATTTTGGGGGTTTTTTTGGTTGGTGGTGGTGATCGATGTCCAACCCTTGAAGGTTCCCAATGGTCATTGGCCCAACGGTTACGTGGGGTTGGTGGTGGTGACCAATGTCCAACCCTTGAAGGTTCTCAATGGTCATCATTGTCCCAGAACTTGGGTGGGTTTGGTGGTGAAGACCAGGTCTGCTCCTGCGCCGAAGGTGCGTGGTGGGACTCCGTAAGCACGTCCTCACCTGGGCTGCGCTGGACGCGTCTTCTTCCCCCAAATTTTGGGTTTTTTTGGTTGGTGATGGTGACCAATGTCCAACTCTTGAAGGTTCCCAATGTTCATTGTTGTCCCAATAGTTGGGTGGGGTTGGGGATGGTGTCCAATGACCACCATGTCTCAATGGTTGGGTTTGGTGGTCTCCAACGGCCATCATGTCCCAACCCTTGGTGGTTCCCCATGATGGTTGACCATGGTTCTCCATGGCTGACCATGGTTGGGTTTGGTGTCCCCAGGGAAGCCGTGCGACCCGGCCGACCGGCAGTTCAACACGCTGATCCCGTGGTGCCTCCCGCACACCGGCAACCGCCACAACCACTGGGCGGGGCTGTACGGGCGCCTCGAGTGGGACGGCTTCTTCAGCACCACCGTCACCAACCCCGAGCCCATGGGCAAGCAGGTGGGGCCGGGTGGGCATCGCTGGCCCAGAACCTGGGTGGGGTTGGTGGGTGTGATGTTCTCTGGTGTCCCCACGTTGGGCGTGACATTCTCTGGTTGGATCTGACATTCTCTGGTGTCACTATGGTGGATGTGATGGTCTCTCGTGGTCACCACGTTGGCTCTGACGTTCTCTGGTGTCCCCACATTGGGTGTGACGTTCTCTGGTGTCCCCAGCGTTGGACCTGACGTTCCCTGGTTGGCTCTCATGTTCTCTGGTGGTCACCATGGTGGATCTCACGTTCTCTGGTGGTCACCACATTGGGCGTGATGTTCTCTGGTTGTCTCTGACGTTGTCTGGTGTCCCCACGTTGGATCTCACATTCTCTGGTGTCCCCACGTTGGGTGTGACGTTCTCTGGTGGTCACCATGGTGGATGTGACGTTCTCTGGTTGGCTCTGACGTTTGCTGGTGGTCCCCACGTTGGGTGTGACGTTCTCTGGTGGTCACCATGGTGAATCTCAGGCTCTCTGGTGGTCACCACGGTGGATCTCACGCTCTCTGGTGTCCCCACGTTGGGTGTGGTGGTCTCTGGTGTCCCCACGTTGGATCTCACGTTCTCTGGTGGTCCCCACGTTGGGCGTGGTGGTCTCTGGTGGTCCCCACGTTGGGTGTGACATTCTCTGGTGTCCCCACGTTGGGCGTGGTGGTCCCTGGTGGTCTCTGACGCTCCGGTGTCCGCGCAGGGCCGCGTTCTGCACCCCGAGCAGCACCGCGTGGTCAGCGTGCGGGAGTGCGCGCGCTCCCAGGGCTTCCCCGACACCTTCCGGCTCTTCGGCAACATCCTGGACAAGCACCGGCAGGTGGGGCCGCCGCGGCCGTGCCCGTGTCCCTGTGTCCCCGTGTCCCCGTGTCCCCTGTCCCTGTGTCCCCTGTCCCTGTGTCCCTGTGTCCCCGTGTCCCCCTGTCCCTGTGTCCTCTTGTCCTTCGGTCCCGTTGTCCTCTTGTCCTTTGGTCCCATTGTCCCCATTGTCCTTTTGTCCCCTTGTCCTCTTGTCCATTTGTCCATTATCCTCTTGTCCCCATTGTCCGTTGTCCCTTTGTCCCCATTTTCCATTGTCCTTTTTTCCCATGGTCCTCTTGTCCTTTCGTCCCTTTGTTCCCATTGCATGTTGTCCCTTTGTCCATTGTCCTCTTGTCCTTTTGTCCCTTTGTCCCCATTGCCTGTTGCCCCTTTGTCCCATTGTCCCTTTGTCCCATTGTCCTCTCGTCCCTTTGTGCCTTTGTCCCCATTGTCCCTTTGTCCCGTTGTCCCCTTACCCATTGTCCCCGTGTCCTTTTGTCCGTTGTCCTTGTGTCCCCCTGTCCCCTGTCCCATGTCTGTCTGTCCGTCTGTCCGCAGGTGGGTAACGCCGTGCCCCCCCCCCGTCTGTCTGTCCCCTGTCTGTCTGTCCCCCCGCAGGTCGGTAACGGAGTGGCCACCTGTCCCCATGTCTGTCTGTCCGTCTGTCCCCTGTCTGTCCCCCTGTCCCCATGTCTGTCTGTCTGTCTGTCCCCTGTCTGTCCCCATGTCTGTCTGTCCGTCTGTCCCCTGTCTGTCCCCCTGTCCCCATGTCTGTCCGTCCGTCTGTCCCCAGGTGGGTAACGCGGTGCCCCCTCCCCTGGCCAAGGCCATCGGGCTGGAGATCAAGGCCTGCGCTGCGGCCAAGCTGCGCCAGGACACGGCCGGTGAGTGACCCCCACGGTGTCCCCACGGTGTCCCCAAGGTGTCCCCAAGGTGTCCCCACGGCGTCCCCAAGGTGTCCCCACGGTGTCCCCAGGTGTCCCCAAGATGTCCCCAAGGTGTCCCCGCTGTCCCCTCCCTGTCACCGCCCCCATTGTCCCACAGGTCCCTGCAGTGCCCTCTCAGTGTCCCCTCGCTGTCACAGTCATTGTCCCCTCGCTGTCCCCTCGCTGTCCCCATTGTCCCACAGGTCCCCTCCCGGTCCCCAGTGTCCCCTCGCTGTCCCCATCCCCTTGTCCCTGTAGATCCTCACAGTGACCCCTCCCTGTCACAGCCATTGTCCCCGCAGGTCCCCTCGCTGTCCCCTCAGTGTCCCCGTTGTCCCCTCAGTGTCCCCACTGTCCCCGCAGTGCCCCATGGTGTCCCCTCCCTGTCACAGCCATTGTCCCCGCAGGTCCCCTCCCTATCCCCATTGTCCCCTCGCTGTCCCCTCAGTGTCCCCATTGTCCCCGCAGGTCCCCTTTGCTGTCCCCATTGTCCCCGCAGGTCCCCTCGCTGTCCCCTCAGTGTCCCCATTGTCCCCGCAGGTCCGGTGCGCGCTGTCGCCGCTGTCGCCGCTGTCCCGGTCCCGGTCCCGTCCCCGTCCGGCGCCGCCTGAGGCGGGAGCGGGGCCGGGGGTGGGGCCGGGGCTGCTGCGCCTTCGCCTTTTTTGCCTTTTTTGCCTTTTTTAAATTTTATTTTCTTTTTTATTCTCCTTTTTTCCCCTCTTTTTCTTTTTTTTTTTCCCCTTTTTTTCTCTTTTTTCCTTTAATTTTTCCTCTTTTCCTTCTTTTATTTCCCTTTTTTCTTTCTTTCTCCTTCCCCCCCCAGCTTTTTTTCCTTTTCCTTCTTTTATTTCACCATTTTTTTTCCTCTTTTTTCTTTTATTTCCCCCCTTTTTCCCCTTTTCCTTCTTTTATTTCCCTTCTCCCCCTTTTTTATTTTCCCCCCTTTTTTCCTCCCTTTTTTCTGCTTTTCCCTCTTTATTTTTCTTTCTCTTATCTTTTTCCCCCTTCTTTATATCCCTTGCTTTCCCCTCCCCCTTTTTCATCTTCTATTTCCCCCCTTTTTTCTTATTCCCCCATTTTTTCTTTTCTTTCCCCCTTTTTCTTCTCTTTTCCTCTTTTTTTTATGCTTTTCCCTCTTTTTCTTCTCTTTTTTTCTCTTTTCTCCCTCATTTTATATATTCTCCCTTCTTTACATCCCTTCCTTTATTTCTCTTTTAACCCCTTATTTTCCCCTTTCATTTTTCAATTTCCCCTCTTCTTTTTCCTCTCTCTGCATTTTTCTGTCTTTTCTCCATCTTTTCAAAACCTTTTTGATTTCACCGCTTCCCCTTTTGTTTATTTTATAATTTTTTTTTTAATTCCCCTCCCTCCACGCTCTCTGTGCTGCTCCAACCTCCCCTCAGGGCCCGGCCCCTCTCCCCCATTTTTATCGCATTGTACCCAACCGCCCCCGCGGCCGCTTTGTACAAGGTGCAACTCGATACTTTATGTAGTTTTTATATGTTGTAATATTTCTTCAAATAAATCGCGCCTATAAGTTATAAACAATTAAAACCAAATTCTCCGCGCCGCGCTACGAGTAGGCCGCAATCCCTATGGCGGCGTTGCTTAGCAACCGCTTCCCGCCATGCCCCGCGCGGGGGCGCTTCCCGCCTTCCCCTCGCCGGAAGTGGCGCGCGCGGACCGGAAGTGGCGGGCGGCCTTTCCGTTGTGGCGGCGTGAGGGCGGCGGAGGCGGCGATGCCGACCGGGGACTACGAGTGAGGGCGGGAGCGGGACCGGGAGCGGGAACCGGGATGGAAACCGGCAGCGGGAACCGGGATTGGCGCCGGGAACCGGGATTGGCGCCGGGATGGGGTTTTGAGGTGGATCGGGAGCGATGGCGTCGGGCCTGTGGCTGTGTGACGGGACCGGGAACCGGGGTTGGGATCGGGAACCGGAGTTGGGATCGGGAACCGGGACCGGGGATGGGAACCGGGATTGGGGCCGGGATGGGGCTCTGAGGTGGATCGGGAGCGGCGGCGGCGGCGTCGGGCCTGTGGCCGTGTGAGGGGAACGGGAACCGGGACCGGGAACCGGGGTTGGGATCGGGAACCGGGATCGGAAACTGGGACCGGGATCGGGATCGGGAACCGGGAACCGGGGTTGGGATCGGCAACCGGGACCGGGGATCGGGAACCGGGACCGGGGTTGGGATCAAGCACCGGAATCGGGGCCTGGTTGTGAGGCCCGGTTGGGTTCCTGGAGGTCCCGGTTCAGTGTCCCGGTCCCGGTTCGGGGTCCCGGTCTGTCCCGGTTCGGGCGGGGCGGGGGCCGTGAGGGGAAGGGAGAGGGGGGACGGACAGGAGGGGACGAGGGGACCCTGAGGGTGGCACAGGGACACCTGGGGGTGGCACAGGAGGGGACAGAGGGACCCTGAGGGTGGCACAGGGGCACTTAAGGGTGGCACCAGGTGGCACAGGGGCAGGAGGGTGGCACCAGCTGGGACAGGAGGGGACAGAGGGGACCCTCAGGGTGGCACAGGAGGGCACAGGGACACCTGGGGGTGGCACAGGTGTCACCCGAGGCCGTTGTGTCCCCACAGCTCCAAGCCCAGCTGGGCTGACCAGGTGGAGGAGGAGGGAGGAGAGGATGGTGAGTGACAGCGGGGGCACCTGGGGTGGCACCGGGGACACCTGGCACACCTGGGACACCTGGGGGTGGCACCGGGGACACCTGGGACACCTGTCTGGGTGGCACCTGGCACATCTGGGACGCCAATCAGGGGTGGCATCTGTGGCACTTGTCACACCTGTGGCATCTGTCACACCTGGGACACCTATCAGGGATGGCACCTGGGACACTTGGGACACCTGTCTGGGTGGCACCTGTCACACCTGGCATTGGTGCCACCTGTCACACCTGTGGGACCTGTCAGGGGTGGCATCTGTGGTGGCTGTAGCTGTCACTCGTGTCACTTGTGTCACACCTGGCACACCTGTCATTGGTGTCACACCTGTGGTACCTGTCACACCTGTCACACTGGGTCACCTGAGCCCAGGTGTGTCTGTCTGTCTGTCCGTCCCAGACAAGGTGACCCAGGTGGGGTTCCCTGGGGGTTCCCTGAGCCCAGGTGAGCATTACCTGGGGGTTACCTGAGCCCAGGTGTGTCTGTCTGTCCGTCCCAGACAAGGTGACCCAATGTGGGGTTCCCTGGGGGTTCCCTGAGCTCAGGTGTGTCCGTCTGTCTGTCCCAGACAAGGTGGGGTTCCCTGGGGGTTACCTGAGCCCAGGTGAGCATTACCTGAGCTCAGGTGTGTCTGTCCATCTGTCTGTCCGTCTGTCCATCCCAGACAAGGTGAGGTTACCTGAGCTCAGGTGTGTCTGTGTCCGTCTGTCTGTCCCAGACAAGATGAGGTTACCTGGGGTTACCTGAGCTCAGGTGTGTCTCTCTGTCCATCTGTCCATCTGTCCGTCTGTCCGTCCCAGACAAGGTGAGGTTACCTGGGGGTTACCTGGAGTTACCTGAGCTCAGGTGTGTCTCTCTGTCCGTCTGTCCGTCCCAGACAAGGTGAGGTTACCTGGGGTTACCTGAGCTCAGGTGTGTCTCTCTGTCCATCTGTCCGTCTGTCCGTCCCAGACAAGGTGAGGTTACCTGGGGGTTACCTGGAGTTACCTGAGCTCAGGTGTGTCTCTCTGTCCGTCTGTCCGTCCCAGACAAGGTGAGGTTACCTGGGGTTACCTGAGCTCAGGTGTGTCTCTCTGTCCATCTGTCCGTCTGTCCGTCCCAGACAAGGTGAGGTTACCTGGGGGTTACCTGGAGTTACCTGAGCTCAGGTGTGTCTCTCTGTCCGTCTGTCCGTCCCAGACAAGGTGATCACCTCGGAGCTCCTCAAGGATCTGCCCCTGCCCGGCGTCCTGGGAGGCCCCAACAGCGCCGAGGCCGAGCTGCTCAAGGGAGGTGAGAGGGGACGGGGGGGGGGGGACACACCTGGGGACACCTGGGACACACCTGGGGACACCTGGGACACACCTGGGGGACAGTAACACACCTGGGGGACAGTAACACACCTGGGGACACACCTGGGGACAGGGGGGACACACCTGGGGACACCTGGGGGATGGTGACACACATGGGGACACACCTGGGGGACAGTGACACACCTGGGGACACCTGGGGAGGGACACACCTGGAAACACACCTGACACACCTGGGGGGACATGTGGGGACACATCTGACATACCTGGGGACATTTGGGGAGTGACACACCTGGGGACACACCTGGGGAGGGACACACCTGGGACACACCTGGGGGACGAGTTACACACTTGGGGACAGGTGGGGACACACCTGACACAGCTGGGACACACCTGGGGGACAAGTGACACCCCTGGGGACAGGTGGGGACACATCCGGACACACCTGGGACACACCTGGGGACACACCCGTGTCACACCTGTGTCACACCTGGGACACACCTGTGTCACACCCGTGTCCCACCTGTGTCACACCTCTCACCCGTGTCACACCCATGTCACACCCATGTCACACCTGTGTCACACCCATGTCACACCCATGTCACACCTGTCACACCTGTGTCCCACCCGTGTCACACCCGTGTCACACCCGTGTCACACCTGTGTCACACCCGTGTCACACCCGTGTCACACCCGTGTCACACCTGTCCCTCACCTGTCCCCAGGTCCCCTCCCCCCCCCCAAGGAGGTCGTCAACGGCAACATCAAAACGGTCACCGAGTACCGCGAGGAGGAGGACGGGCGCAAGGTCAAGGTGGGCACGGGGGCACAGGTGGGCACAGGTGGGCATGGGGGGCACCTGAACCCCAAATTTGGCATCTCTGAGCCCCAGGTTTGGCACCTGAGCCCCAAATTTGGCACCTGAGCCCCAAAATTGGCACTTCTGGACCCCAAATTTGGCACCTGAACACCAAAATTGTCACCTTTGGACCCCAAATTTGGGATTTTTGGGGCTCAGGTGCTCCAGGAATTCCCAAATTTGGGACTTTTGCAATCAGATCCTCCAGGAATTCCCAAATTTGGGATTTTTTGGGATCAGGTATTCCAAGAATTCCCAAATTTGTAACTTGTGGACCCCAAATTTGGGATTTTTGGGGCTCAGATGCTCCAGGAATTCCCAAATTTTGAGATCAGGTGCTCCAGAAATCCCCAAATTTTGGATTTTTTTGGGGCTCAGATGCTCCAGGAATTCCCAAAATTGTCACCTTTGGACCCCAAATTTGGGATTTTTTGGGATCAGATCCTCCAGGAATTCCCAAATTTGGGATTTTTTGGGATCAGATGCTCCAGGAATTCCCAGATTTGGGGTTTTTTGGGGTTTCCCAGCCTCATTCCAGCGTTTTTCCCGTCCCAGATCATCCGAACGTTCCGGATCGAGACCCGCAAAGCCTCCAAGGCCGTGGCCCGGCGCAAGGTGGGGAAAATGGGGGCAAAATGGGAAAAATGGGGAAAAAATGGGATTAAAATGGGGGAAAACGGGATTGAAATGGGATAAAAATTGGATTAGAATGGGGAAAATGGGATTAAAATGGGATTAAGATGGGAAAAACGGGGAGAAATGGATTATAATGGGGAAAATGGGATTAAGATGGGGAAAATGGGGAAACCGGGATTAAAATGGGAAAATAACGTGGGAAATGGGATTAAAATGGGGTAAAAGTGGGATTAAAATGGGAAAAACGGGATTAAAATGGAACTAAAAAGGGGAAAACGGGATTAAAAGGGAAAATGGGATTAAAATGGGGAAAATGGGATTAAAATGGGGGAAAACGGGATTGAAATGGGATAAAAATTGGATTAAAATGGGATAAAATGGGATTAAAATGGGGAAAAACGAGAAAAAAATGGGGAAAAATGAGATTGAAATGGGGAAAATGGGACTGGGAATGGGAATGGGCAGACTAGATTGGGAAATGGGATTAAAATGGGATTGGAAATGGGGAAAATGGGATTGGAATGGGAAAATGGGATTTGGAATGGGGAAAAATGGGATTTACTTGGGGATGGAGAAATGGGATTTACCTGTGAAAATGGGATTGGGGAAAATGGGATTTACCTGGGAATGGGAAATGGGATTTACCAGGGAAAAATGGGATTGGGAATGGGAAAAATGGGATTTACCAGGGAAAATGGGATTGGGGAAAATGGGATTTAGCTGGGGATGGGAAACGGGATTTGGGTGTTCCCACCAGAACAAGGCTGGAATCCCGAATTTCCCGGGATTTTCAAGAATTTCCCATTTTCCCCCCAATGCCAGAACTGGAAGAAATTTGGGAATTCCGAGTTCGACGCCCCCGGGCCCAACGTGGCCACGACGACCGTGAGCGACGACGTCTTCATGACCTTCATCACCAGCAAGGAGGTACGGACACCCCTGGGACAGGTGTGCCCCAAAAACGTCCCCAGGTGTGCCCCAAAAATGCGCCCCGAAAATGTGCCCAGGTGTGCCCCAGAGGTGCCCAGGTGTGCCCCAGAAATGTGCCCAGGTGTGCCCCAAGAATGTCCCCAAGGGTGCCCCAAAAAGTGTCCTCAGGTGTGCCCAAAGGTGCCCCAAAAATGTCCCCAGGTGTGCCCCAAAAAGTGTCCTCAGGTGTGCCCCAAAAATGTCCCCAGGTGTGCCCCAAAAATGTCCTCAGGTGTGCCCAAGGGTGCCCCAAAAAGTGTCCTCAGGTGTGCCCCAAAAATGTGCCCAGGTGTGCCCCAGGTGTGCCCCAAGAAGTGTCCTCAGGTGTGCCCCAAAAATGTCCCCAGGTGTGCCCCAGAAATGTCCCCAGGTGTGCCCCCAGATGTGCCTATGTGTGCCCAGCAATGTCCCCAGGTGTGCCCCAAAAATGTCCCCAGGTGTGCCCAGGTGTGCCCAGGTGTCTCCATGCGGAACATAAATTGTGAGAAGAAGGAGAACCCCATGAACATCTCTAGGTGTTCCCCATAACCACGTGTGTCTCTAGGTGGTCATCAGAAAGGTCCCAGGTTTCTCCAGCTGTCCCCAGGTGCACTCAGGTGTCCCCACCTGTCCCTTTGCAGGACCTGAACTGCCAGGAGGAGGAGGACCCCATGAACATCTCTAGGTGTGCCCCATGACCACGTGTGTCCCCAGGTGTTTATCAGAGAGGCCCAGGTGTCCCCAGATCTGCTCAGGTGTCCCCAGCTGTCCATAGCTGTCCCCAGGTTTCTCCAGGTGTGCCCAGGTGTGCCCATGCAGAACCTGAATTGTGAGAAGAAGGAGAACCCCAGGAACATCTTTAGGTGTGCCCCCATAACCACGTGTGTTAGCAGGGAGCTCCAGGGTTGTCCCAGGTGTCCCCAGGTTTCTCCAGGTGTCCCCAGCTGTCCCCAGGTGCGCTCAGGTGTGTCCCCACCTGTCCCTTTGCAGGACCTGAACTGCCAGGAGGAGGAGGACCCCATGAACAAGCTCAAGGGCCAGAAGATCGTCTCGTGCCGCATCTGCAAGGGCGACCACTGGACCACGCGCTGCCCCTACAAGGACACGCTGGGGCCCATGCAGAAGGAGCTGGCCGAGCAGCTGGGGCTGTCCACGGGCGAGAAGGAGAAGCTCCCCGGAGGTGGGACCCCAAAATTTGGTTCTTTTGGGGTTTTTTTGGGAATTTTGGGGATTTTTCCTGGTTTTTTCCCGTTTTTGTACCATTGTGGTGGCCCCAAGGTCACCGTGGTGGCCCCATGGTGGTGACCCCATGTAGGATCTGCTGGGGCTGTCCACGGGCGAGAAGGAGAAGCTGCCCGGAGGTGGGACCCCAAAATTTGGTTCCTTTGGGGTTTTTTTGGGAATTTTGGGAATTTTTTCCCATTTTTGTACAGTTGTGGTGGCCCCAAGGTCACCACGGTGGCCCCATTGCTGCTGTTGTGGTGGCCCCGTGCAGAAGGATCTGCTGGGGTTCTCCATGGTGGAAAAGGAGAAGCTCCCTGGAGGTGGCACCCCAAAATTTGGTTCTTTTGGGGTTTTTTGGGGAATTTTGGGGATTTTTTTCTCTGCATTTTTCCCGGTTTTTTGAGGTTACGTGGCCCCAAGGTCTCCATGGTGGCCCCACTGTGGTGGCCCCGTGCAGGAGGATCTGCTGGGGCTGTCCACGGGCGAGAAGGAGAAGCTCCCCGGAGGTGGGACTCCAAAATTTGGTTCCTTTGGGTTTTTTTGGGAATTTTGGGGATTTTTCCCCCATTTTTCCCATTTTTGTACCATTCTGGTGGCCCCAAGGTCACTGTGGTGGCCCCACTGTGGTGGCCCCGTGCAGAAGGATCTGCTGGGGTTCTCCGTGGTGGAAAAGGAGGAACTTCAGGAGGTGGGACCCCAAAATTTGGGTTTTTGGGAATTTTGGGGATTTTTCCTGGTTTTTCCCCATTTTTGTACCATTGTGGTGGCCCCAAGGTCACCATGGTGACCCCATGTAAAAGGATCTGCTGGGGCTGTTCCTCACCTGTCCCACCTGTCACACCTGTGTCCCACCCGTGTCCCACCTGTGTCACACCCATGTCACACCTGTGTCACACCTGTCCCCACCTGTGTCACACCCGTGTCCCCCCTGTGTCACACCTGTCCCCACCTGTGTCGCACCTGTGTCCCACCCATGTCACACCTGTGTCCCCTCTGTGTCCCCCGTGTCCCCCCTGTGTCACACCTGTCACACCTGTGTCCCGTGTCCCCTGTGTCACACCTGTGTCCCACCTGTGTCACACCTGTCCCACCTGTGTCCCGTGTCCCCCGTGTCACACCTGTGTCCCACCTGTGTCACACCTGTGTCACACCTGTCACACCTGTGTCCCCCGTGTGTCACACCTGTCACACCTGTCCCACCTGTGTCCCACCTGTCCCTGTCCCCCCTGTCCCCCCCGCAGAGCCGGAGCCCGTGGCCGCCCAGGTGAGCAAGACGGGCAAGTACGTCCCGCCCAGCCTGAGGGACGGCGCCAGCCGGCGCGGGGAGTCCATGCAGCCCAACCGCAGAGGTGAGGGCACACCTGGGCACAGCTGGGGGCACCTGGGGAGGGTAACAACACACCTGGGCATACCTGGGGAGGGTAACAGTACACCTGGGGGGCTTTTGGGGACACCTGGGACACACCTGGGGGGCTCTGGGGATACCTGGGGGGCTTTTGGGGATACCTGGGTGGTTTTTGGGGACACCTGGGACACACCTGGGGGGCTCTGGGGATACCTGGGGCACACCTGGGGATAACTTGGTCATACCTGGGTGGCTTTTGGTCACACCTGGAGAGCTCTGGGGACACCTGGGACACCCCTGGGTGGTTTTGGGGACACCTGAGGGTACAACCCCCACCCTGGGAGTCCCCGTGGGTCTCACCTGTGTCACCCGTGCCCCCCGCCCGCAGCCGACGACAACGCCACCATCCGCGTCACCAACCTGTCGGAGGACACGCGCGAGACCGACCTGCAGGAGCTGTTCCGCCCCTTCGGCTCCATCTCGCGCATTTACCTGGCCAAGGACAAGACCACGGGCCAGTCCAAGGTGGGCGCGGGCGCGGGGGGTGCCCGGGCGTGCCCAGGTGTGCCCAGGTGTGCGCTGAGCCGGGTGTGTCCCGCAGGGCTTCGCCTTCATCAGCTTCCACCGGCGCGAGGACGCGGCCAGAGCCATCGCGGGCGTGTCCGGCTTCGGCTACGACCACCTGATCCTCAACGTGGAGTGGGCAAAGTGGGTACACACCTGGGCACACCTGGGCACACACCTGGGGGCACAGCTGGGCACAGCTGGGAACTCATGGGTACAGCTGGGTACTCACCTGGGGGGGTCACACTCACCTGGGGGGATCCATGGTGTCACACCCACCTGATCCTCAACGTGGAGTGGGCAAAGTGGGTACCTGGCACACCTGGGCACACACCTGGGCACAGCTGGGAACTCACCTGGGCACACCTGGGTACACCTGGGTACAGCTGGGGGCACCTGGGGACAGCTGGGTACAGCTGGGCATTCATCCATGGGGTAACACTCACCTGATCCTCAACGTGGAGTGGGCAAAGTGGGTACCTGGCACACCTGGGCACACTTGGGACACACCTGGGTACACCTGGTACATGTGGGGCACACCTAAATAACACCTGGGCACACCTGGGACACACCTGGGCACTCACCTGATAACACCTGGGCACACTTGGGACACACCTGGGCACACGAGACACACCTGGGCACTCATATGGGCACACCTTGGGACATACCTGGGCACACCTGGGCACACTTGGGACACACCTGGGCACACTTGGGCACACCTGGGACACACCTGGGCACTCACCTGATACACCTGGACACACCTGGATTACACCTGGGCACACCTGGGACATACCCAGGCACACTTGGGGCACACCTGGGCACACCTGGGCACACCTGGGCACACCTGGGCACCTCTCACCTCTCCCTTCTCCCTGCAGGCCCTCCACCAACTGAGCCGCTCCAGTGGATCCCAGTTTGTCCCAGTTCGTCCCAGTTCAATAAAGCTCTGGGTTCTGGCACCACCCCTGTCTGTCCCAGGATTTCTGGGGGAAAAAATGGGAATTTTGGAAAAAAATGGGAATTTTGGGTGGAAAAATTCGAATTTTGGGTAGGAAATGGGAATTTGGGTGGGAAAATCGGAATTTTTGGGGGGCAAAAATGGGAATTTTGGAGGGGAAATGGGAATTTTGGGGTAGAAAACGGGAATTTTGGGATGGGAAAATGGGAGTTTGGGTGGAAAAAAATGGGAATTTTGGGATGGAAAGATGGGAAATTGGAGGTGGGCGGAAATTGGAATTTTGGGTGGGAAATTCAGAATTTTTGGGGGGGGCAAAAATGGGAATCTTGGGGGGGAAATGGGAATTTGGGGTAAAAAAATGGGATTTGGGGTAGAAAAGTGAAATTTTTCCTGGAAAAGAAAAAAAAAGAGCCACACGAGTTCTTGGGGTTGCATCCAATTTTATTTCTGCATTTTTCCACCTTTTTTTGGGGGTTTTCTCCCATTTTTCTGGGATTTTTTTTTCCCCACATTTTTGGGGTTTTCCTTTTTTTGTTGTTTCCCCCCCATTTTTTGGGGTGATTTCCCCTTGATTTGGGGGGAACTTTGGGGGATCCCAGAATTCTTCTGGAAATCCCAAAATTCCCCTCGGAGATCCCAAAACTCCCCTTGAGGACCCCAAATTTTTCCTGTAAGACCCCAAAATTCCCCAAAATCCGTCTCAGAGACCCCAAAATTCCCAAATTCCCAAATTTTCTCCCCCTTCAATTTTTCCTTCTCCGGGCCCGTCCCGGCCGAGGGAAATTTGGGGTTTTTTGGGGGCTCAGGAGTTTCCCACGGCGGGATTTGGGATTTTTGGGGTGTCCTGGGTGGGATTTGGGATTTTTGGGGTGTCCTGGGTGGGGTTTGGGGTTTTTGGGGTGTCCTGGGTGGGATTTTGGGGTTCCAGGTGTGAATTTTGGGGTTCCAGGTGTGGATTTTGGGCTCCTTTTCCGTCGTTTCGGGGCTCGGGGCGCGGCCGAGCGGCTTCGCTTCCTCTTGGAGCTGCCAGGGAACAAATCTGGGGGAGAAACAGGGGAAAATGGGAATTTAGAGGGGAAAAAACGGGATTTTGGGGGGAAAAAATTGGGATTTCGGGGGAAAAAAATGGGATTTTGGGGGGGAAAATGGGATTTTGGGGGAAAAAAATGGGATTTTGGGGGGGGAAAATGGGATTTTGGGGGAAAAAATGGAATTTCGGACGGAAAATTGGGGTTTAGGAGAATAAAAATGGGATTTGAGGGGAAAAAAATTGGGATTTGGAGGGAAAAAAAGGGTTTGGGGAGGAAAAAAAAGGAGATTAAGGATAAAATGTTGGGATCTGGGGGGAAATGTTGGGATTTGGGGTGGCCCCGGAAGTGTCAGAGCGTTTACTTTGATCCCAAATCACGGAAATTCAGCAATTTTGGCCTCATCAGCCACTTCCGGGGAGGGAAAATCCCAAAATCCCCTGAAACGCCCCCAAATTTTCCTTTATCCCCCCCAGACTCAGCGGGAAACCCCAAAATTTGCTTTTGTTTCCCCCCAAACTCATCTGGAAACCCCAAAATTCCCCTGGAACGCCCCAAAACTGCCCTTGATCCACCCCAGGTTCAACGGAAAACCCCAAAATTTCCTTTTCTTCCCCCAAAATTCACCTGGATTCCCCCAAACCTCACCTGGAACTCCCCAAAAATCACCTGGAACACCCCAAAATTTCCTTTTATCTCCCCCAGACCTCACCTGGAACTCCCCAAACCTCACCTGGAACACCTCAAAATTCACCTGGAACACCCCAAAACCTCACCTGGAACACCCAAACCTCACCTGGAACTCCCCAAACCTCACCTGGAACACCCCAAATCCCCCTTTACACCCCCAAACCTCACCTGAACCCCCCAAACTCCCCCCCCCACTCTCACCTGCGTCGGGCTCCTCCCCCAGCTCCTCTCTGTAATATTCGGCCTCGTCCTCGTCCGACGCCTCGGCCTCACCTGGCCCAGGTGCGCCGGGGTCCTCGACGTCGCCGTCACCCCCGGGGCCACCTGTGGTGGTGGCACCTGTGGGGACACCTGGGGGGACACCTGGGGCCCGGCCCATCCCGGCCAGGCTGCGCTCCCTGGGAGAGACGGGGACAGGGACAGGTGAGGGGACAGGTGAGGGGACAAAGGACAGGTGGGGACACGGACAAGTGGGACAGGTGGGGACACGTGGGAACAGGTGAGGACACAGGTGAGGGGACAACAGACAAGTGGGGACAGGTGAGACAAGGACACGTGGGACACGTAAGGGGACAGGTGGGGACAGGTGAGACAAGGACAGGTGGGGACAGGTGAGGGGACAAAGGACAGGTGAGACAGGTGAGGGGACAATGGACAGGTGGGGACAGGGACAGGTGAGGGGAGGTGGGGACAAGTGAGCCAGGGACACCTGGGAGAGTGTCACCTGTGCCACCCTGTCCTCACCTGTATCACCTGAGCTTCACCTGTGTCACCTGAGCCTCACCTGGGAGGACCCTGCCACCCTCACCTGTGTCTCAGTGTCACCTGTGCCTGTCCCCTCACCTGTACCTGTAACTGTGTCTCACCTGTGCTGTTCCCCGTCCCTGCCCCCTCACCTGTCCCCTCACCAGTCTCACCTGTGTCTCACCTGTCCCTGTCCCCTTACCTGTCTCCCTGTCTCACCTGTGCCCAATCTCTCACCTGTCCCCTGTGTCTCACCTGTCCTGGTGTCCCACCTGTCCCTGTCCCTGTCTCACCTGTGCCATTCTCACCTGTCCCTGTCCCCTGTCCCTGTCCCCATCTCACCTGTCCCTATCCTGTCCCTGTCACACCTGTCCCTGTCCCACCTGGGCCATTCTCACCTGTCCCCATCTCACCTGTCCCTGTGTCTCACCTGTCCCCATCTCACCTGTCCCTGTCCCTATCTCACCTGTCCCCTCACCTATCCCCATCTCACCTGTGCTGTTCTCACCTGTCCCTGTCCATCTCACCTGTCCCCATCTCACCTGTCCGTGTCTCACCTGTCCCTGTCCCTGTGTCTCACCTGTCTCCATCACACCTGTCCCTGTCCCCATCTCACCTGTGCCATTCTCACCTGTCCCCTCACCTGTCCCCATCTCACCTGTCCCTGTCCCCATCTCACCTGTCCCCATCTCACCTGTCCCTGTCCCCATCTCACCTGTCCCCATCTCACCTGTCCCCTCACCTGTCCGTGTCTCACCTGTCCCTGTCCTATCTGTCCCTGTGTCTCACCTGTCCGTGTCTCACCTGCGCCATTCTCACCTGTCCCCTCACCTGTCCCCATCTCACCTGTCCGTGTCTCACCTGTGCCGTTCGCGCTGTTTCCGTTTCCTCTCCAGGTTCTGCTCCTGCAGCCGCCGCCGCTCCGCCCTCACCTGGAGGCGCCGCTCGCGCCGGGCCTGGAGCTCACGGAGCTCCTGCTCACCTTTGGGGGCTGCAGGTGAATGAGACACACCTGGGTTACACCTGGGATACACCTGGGATACCCACAGACACCTGGGATACACCTGGGTTACACCTGGGATACACCTGGGTTACACCTGGGATACACCTGGGATACACCTGGGATACACCTGGGTACAGCCTGGGATACACCTGGGATACACCTGGGTACAGCCTGGAGCTCACGGAGCTCCTGCTCACCTTTGGGGGCTGCAGGTGAATGAGACACACCTGGGTTACACCTGGGATACACCTGGGATACCCACAGACACCTGGGATACACCTGGGTTACACCTGGGATACACCTGGATACACCTGGGATACACCTGGGTACAGCCTGGAGCTCACGGAGCTCCTGCTCACCTTTGGGGGCTGCAGGTGAATGAGACACACCTGGGTTACACCTGGGATACACCTGAGATACCCACAGGAACCTGTGATACACCTGAAATACACCTGGGTTACACCTGAGATACACCTGAGATACACCCTGAGATACCCACGGGAACCTGTGATACACCTGAAATACACCTGGGTTACACCTGGGTACACCTGAGATACACCTGAGCACAGCCTGGAGGGCCCTGAGCTCCTCCTCACCTTTGGGGGCTGCAGGTAAGGTAAATACACCTGGGTTACACCTGGGATACACCTGGGTTACACCTGGGCACAAGCAAGATCCTCCTCATATTGTCACAGGTGTCCCCAGGTGTGTCCCAGGTGTGTCACCTGTCCCCAGGTGTGTCCCTCACTGTCACTCACCCAGGCCATGGTACAGGTGTGTCCCCAGGTGTGTCCCAGGTGTGTCCCAGGGTGTGTCCCTCACTGTCACTCACCCAGCCCGTGGTACAGGTGTGTCCCAGCTGTGTCACCTGTCCCAGGTGTGTCCCCAGGTGTGTCCCAGGTGTGTCACTCACTGTCACTCACCCAGCCCGTGGTACAGGTGTGTCCCCAGGTGTGTCACCTGTCCCTGTCACTCACCCAGCCCATGGTACAGGTGTGTCACTCACCTGTCCCAGGTGTGTCCCAGGTGTGTCCCCAGGTGTGTCACTCACTGTCACTCACCCAGCCCGTGGTACAGGTGTGTCCCCAGGTGTGTCACCTGTCCCCAGGTGTGTCCCAGGTGTGTCCCAGGTGTGTCCCCAGGTGTGTCACTCACCTGTCCCAGGTGTGTCCCAGGTGTGTCACTCACTGTCACTCACCCAGCCCGTGGTACAGGTGTGTCCCCAGGTGTGTCACCTGTCCCCAGGTGTGTCCCAGGTGTGTCCCAGGTGTGTCCCAGGTGTGTCACTCACTGTCACTCACCCAGCCCGTGGTACAGGTGTGTCCCCAGGTGTGTCACCTGTCCCCAGGTGTGTCCCAGGTGTGTCCCAGGTGTGTCCCAGGTGTGTCACCTGTCCCCAGGTGTGTCACCTGTCCCAGGTGTGTCCCAGGTGTGTCCCAGGTGTGTCCCAGGTGTGTCACCTGTCCCAGGTGTGTCCCAGGTGTGTCACTCACTGTCACTCACCTGTCCCAGGTGTGTCCCTCACTGTCACTCACCCAGCCCGTGGTACAGGACGTTGCCCTGGCCCAGCCCCTCCTCCACCTTCAGCAGCTGCAGCGTCAGACGGGGCCCGATCTGGGACAGGGACAGGGACAGACAGGGGGGACACACAGGGGGACACGGGGACAGGGACAGACAGGGGGACAGGGACAGACAGGGGGACAGGGACAGACAGGGGGACATGGGACAGGGGACAGGGACAGGGACAGACAGGGGGACAGGGACAGGGGGACACGGGGACACACAGGGGACACACAGGGGACAGGGGACAGGGACAGACAGAGGGACAGGGACAGACAGGGGGACACGGGGACACAGGGACAGGGACAGGGGACAGACATGGGGACACGGGGACAGGGACAGACAGGGGGACACGGGGACATGGGGACACGGGGACAGACGGGGACACGGGGACAGGGACAGACACGGGGACAGGGACAGACAGGGGGACACGGGGACAGGGGACAGGGACAGGGGACAGACATGGGGACACAGGGACAGGGACAGACAGAGGGACATGGGGGACACGGGGACAGGGACAGACAGGGGGACACGGGGACATGGGGACACGGGGACAGGGACAGGGGGACACGGGGACACACAGGGGACACAGGGACACGGGGACAGGGACAGAGGACAGGGACAGACAGGGGGACATGGGGACACACAGGGGACACGGGGACACGGGGACAGGGACAGGGGACAGACATGGGGACACGGGGACACGGGGACAGACAGAGGGACATGGGGACAGACAAGGGAACACGGGGACAGACAGGGGGACACGGGGACAGGGACAGATGGACACGGGGACAGACAGACACGGGGACAGGGACAGGGACACACAGGTGACACGGCACAGGGACAGATGGACACGGGGACAGACAGACACGGGGACAGGGACAGGGACACACAGGTGACACGGCACAGGGACAGACGGACACGGGGACAGGGACACACGGACAGGGACGGGGGGGGGACAGGGACAGACGCACAGGACACGGGGACAGTGACGGACAGAGGGACACGGCGGGGACAGGGGGACACTCGGTCAGTGTCACAGCGCTCTGTGTCACCCCAGCGTCCCCAATGTCCCCAGTGATGTCCCCGATGTCCCCGATGTCCCCTCAGTGCCACCTCTGTCACCCTGATGGCGCTCTGCCGTGTCACCCCAATGTCCCCAATGTCCCCACTGTCACCTCTGTCACCCTGATGGCGCTCTGCTGCGTCACCCCAATGATGTCCCCAATGTCCCCAATGTCCCCATTGTCACCTCTGTCACCCTGATGGCGCTCTGCTGCGTCACCCCAATGATGTCCCCAATGTCCCCATTGATGTCACCTCTGTCACCCTGATGGCGCTCTGCCATGTCACCCCAATGTCCCCAATGTCCCCATTGATGTCACCTCTGTCACCCTGATGGCGCTCTGCTGCGTCACCCCAATGTCCCCAATGTCCCCATTGATGTCACCTCTGTCACCCTGATGGCGCTCTGCCGCGTCACCCCAATGATGTCCCCAATGTCCCCCAATGTCCCCATTGTCACCTCTGTCACCCTGATGGCGCTCTGCTGTGTCACCCCAATGTCCCCAATGTCCCCATTGTCACCTCTGTCACCCTGATGGCGCTCTGCTGCGTCACCGCGTTCCCTCTCCCCGCGCAGTTCTGGGGCAGTTCCAGAACGTTCTGGGGGCCCGTCCGGCTCCGCCTCGCTCTCGGACAGGGCGGCGTCACTGCGGGGACACAGGGACAGGTGACACGGGGACAGGGGACACGGGGACAGGGGACACGGGGACACAGGGACACGGGTGACATGGGGACAGGTGACACGGGGACACAGGGACACAGGGACACAGGGACAGGTGACACGGGGACAGGGGACACGGGGACAGGGGACACGGGGACAGGTGACACGGGTGACACGGGGACAGGGGACACGGGGACACAGGGGACAGGTGACACGGGGACACAGGGACACGGGGACAGGTGACACGGGTGACACGGGGACAGGGGACACGGGGACACAGGAGACAGGTGACAGCTCTCGGACAGGGTGGCATCACTGCGGGGACACAGGGACAGGTGACACGGGGGACAGGGGACACAGGGACACGGGGACACGGGTGACACTGGGGCAGGTGACACAGGGACAGGGACAGGTGACACGGGGACAGGGGACACGGGGACAGGACGGCGTCACTGCGGGGGGGACACAGGTGACACAGGGGACATCTCTGGAGGTGTCCCCAGGTCTCATATCCCCATGTCCCCCCCCCAGTGTCCCCCAGGTGTCCCCAATGTCCCCAAGGTGTCCCCAATGTCCCCAAAGTGTCCCCCAGGTGTCCCCAATGTCCCCAATGTCCCCGTACCCCGTGAGCAGCTCGCTGACGTACTCCATCCGCGCCAGGTGTCCCCAATGTCCCCAATGTCCCTAAAGTGTCCCCAAGATGTCCCCAATGTCCCCAAGGTGTCCCCAATGTCCCCAATGTCCCTGTGATGTCCCCAATGTCCCCAGGGTGTCCCCAACGTCCCTAGAGTGTCCCTAATGTCCCTGTGGTGTCCCCAATGTCCCCAATGTCCCCAGGGTGTCCCCAAGGTCCCTAGGGTGTCCCCAATGTCCCCAATGTCCCCGTACCCCATCAGGAGCTCGCTGACGTCCCCCATCCGCGCCAGGTGTCCCCAGGGTGTCCCCAATGTCCCCAATGTCCCCAATGTCCCCAGTGTCCCCAATGTCCCCAATGTCCCCAATGTCGCCTCACCCCGTGAGCAGCTCGCTGACGTCCCCCATCCGCGCCAGGTGTCCCCAATGTCCCCATGTCCCCAATGTCCCCAGTGGTCCCCAGTGTCCCCTATGTCCCCAATGTCCCCAATGTCCCCAATGTCCCCGTACCCCATCAGCAGCTCGCTGACGTCCCCCATCCGCGCCAGGTGTCCCCAATGTCCCCAATGTCCCCAGGGTGTCCCCAGTGTCCCCAATGTCCCCAATGTCCCCAGTGTCCCCAATGTCCCCAATGTCCCCAGTGTCCCCAATGTCCCCAATGTCCCCAATGTCCCCAATGTCCCCGTACCCCATCAGGAGCTCGCTGACGTCCCCCATCCGCGCCAGGTGTCCCCAATGTCCCCAATGTCCCCAGGGTGTCCCCAAGGTCCCTAGGGTGTCCCCAATGTCCCCAATGTCCCCAATGTCCCCAATGTCCCCAATGTCCCCATGTACCCCATCAGGAGCTCGCTGACGTCCCCCATCCGCGCCAGGTGTCCCCAATGTCCCTGTGATGTCCCCAATGTCCCCAATGTCCCCAGTGTCCCCAATGTCCCCAATGTCCCCAGTGTCCCCAATGTCCCCAGTGTCCCCAATGTCCCCAATGTCCCCAATGTCCCCAGTGTCCCCAATGTCCCCAATGTCCCCGTACCCCGTGAGCAGCTCGCTGACGTCCCCCATCCGCGCCAGGTTCGGGAATTTCTCGCCGAGGATTTTGCGGAGGCCCCGGCTGAGCCCGACCGGAACCACCCGGACGCTGCTGGGGTGGGGGAAAAACACAGGAAATTGGGAAAAATGGGAAAATTCCGGGGAAAATGGGGAAATCCTGGGAAAAATGGGGATCTGGGATAAATCCTGGGAAAAAATGAGGAAATATGGGACAAAAATGGGGGAAAATGGGGGGGAAATGGAGGAAAAATCCTGGGAAAATGGAAAAATCTGGGGAAAATGGGGGGAAAATGGGGGGAAAAAAGGGGGGGGAATGGGAAAAATGAGGGAAAAATGGGGGGAAAATGGAGGAAAAATGGGGAAAATCCTGGGGAAAAAATGGGGGGAAAATGGGGAAAAAAGGGGAAAATCCTGGGGAAAAAATGGGGGGGAAAATGGGGAAAAAGGGGGAAAATGGGGAAAAACAGGGAAAAAAAGGGGAAAAATGGGGGAAAAGGAGGGGGAATTGGGGGGGATAATGAGGAACAATGAGGAAGAATGGGGGGAAAATGGGGGGAAATGGGGGAAAAAGGGGACAAAAGAGGGGGACAAGGCACACAAGAGGGCAAAATGGGGGGAAAATGGGGAAAAATGGGGAAATTGGGGAAATCCTGGGAAAATTCTGGGAAAAAGGGGGGGGGGGGGAATGGGGGCACATCCTGGCCAAATAGGGCCAAATGGCCCACAAATGGGGGGAACATGGGGGACAAAAATAGGGAGAAAATGGGCAAAAAAAGGGGAAACAACGACCTGGGAAACTCCTGGAGCAAATTCTGGGGGAAAATGGGGAGAAAATGGGGAAAAAAGGGGAGAAAATGGGGGGAAAATGGGGGAAAAAGGGGAATTTGGGAATGGGGAACCACCCGGCACTGCTGGGACGGGGGAAAAACGGGGAAATTGGGAAAATCCTGGGAAAAATAGGGAAATTCTGGAAAATGGGAATTTGGGCAAATCCTGGGGAAAAAATGAGGAAAATATGGGAAATAATGGGGGAAAATGGGAAAAATCCTGGGAAATTCTGGGGAAAAAATGGGGGGAAAATAGGAGAAAAATATGGGGGAAAATATGGGGGAAAAATATGGGGGACAATGGGGGCACAAGGGGGGAAACAATGGGAACAATTCTGGGAACAAAACAGGCAAAATGGGGGGGGGGCAGGGAAAAATGGGGGGAAAATGGCGAAATTGGGGGAAAAATAGCAAAAACAGGGGAAAATTGGGGAAATTGGGAAATTCTGGGAAAAAAAAGGAAAAAATGAGGAAAAAAATTGGGGGAAAATGGGGGGAAAATGAGGAAAAACACAGGAATTTGGGAAAAAAATGGGAATTGGAGATTTTGGGAATTTGGGGATTTCAGGAACTTGGGAATTCAGAAATTTGGGGAAATCAGGAAATTGGAAATTCAGGAATTCAGGACTTTGGGATTTTGGGACTTTAGAATTCAGGGATTTGCGAATTCACGAATTTGGGACTTTGGGATTTTGGGAATTCAGGGATTTGGGAATTCAGGAATTTGGGACTTTGGGGATTCCGGAATTTGGGAATTCAGGATTTGAGAATCCGGGATTTTGGGTATTTGGGAATTCAGGAATTTGGGGAATTCAGGAAATTGGGAATTTGGGACATTGGGAATTGGGGAATTCGCGACTTTGGGATTTGGAGAATTCGGGACTTTGGGAATTTGGGAAATCGCGGATTCAGGATTTTGGGAATTCAGGAATTTGGGATTTTGGGAATTGGGGGATTCGGGAATTTGGGAATTGAGGAGTTTGGGATTTTGGGGATTTGGTAATTGGGAATTCAGGATTTTTGGGATTTCGGGAATTTGGGAATTCACGAATTTGGGACTTGGGGAATTTGGGAATTCAGGGATTTGGGATTTCGGGAATTTGGGAATTCAGCTCTCACTAGTGGCGGAACTCCAGCAGCTGGGACTCGGCGTCGTAGGAGATCAGCAAACAGCGACGGATGGAGTTCAGGTTCACCTGTACGGGAAAATGGGGAAAAATGGGCAATAAGGACACAAAAAGGGACAAGAAATGGGACAAAAAATGGGAAAAGAAGGGGAAAAATAGGAAAAAAATGGAAAAATTTCCCCTTGCCCTGTTCCCAGACCCCAAACCCCATTTAATAATTCCCAATTAATTCCCAGTTAATTCCTGGTTAATTCCTGATTAATCCCAAATAAATTCCCAAGAACTTCCTGATAAATTCCCCATTAATTCCCCATAAATTCCCCATTAGTTCCCAATAAGTTCCCCATTAATTCCTGATTAATTCCCCAATTAATTCCCAGATAATTCCCAATTGAATCCTGATTAATCCCCATTAATTGCTGACCCTGTGGACGTTGATGGCCAGGAACATCCCCTGGAACAATCCTGAGAAATTCCCAATAAATTCCCAATAAATTCCCAATGAATTCCGATAAATTCCCAATTAATCCCTAACTAATTCCCAATTAATTTCCCATTAATTGCTGACCCTGTGGACGTTGATGGCCGGGAACATGCCCTGAAACATCCCTGAGAAATTCCCAATAAATTCCCGATAAATTCCCTGAGAAATTCCCAATTTAATTCCAATAAATTCCCAATAAATTCCCGATAAATTCCCCATTAATTCCCCATTAAGTCCCCGATAAATTCCCAATTAAATCCCAATTAATTCCCCGTTAATTGCTGACCCTGTGGGCGTTGATGGCGGGGAAAATCCCCTGGAACATCCCTGAGGAATTCCCAATTAATTCCCAATTAAATCCCAATAAATTCCCAATAAATTCCCCATTAATTCCCCAATAAATTCCCAATAAATTCCCAATTAAATCCTGATTAAATCCTGATTAATTGCTGACCCTGTGGACGTTGATGGCGGGGAACATCCCCTGGAACATCCCTGAGGAATTCCCAATAAATTCCCCGATTAATTCCCAATTAAATCTCAATTAATTCCCAATAAATTCCCAATTAAATCCTAATTAATTCCCAATTAAAGGGTGATTAATTGCTGACCCTGTGGACGCTGATGGCCGGGAACATCCCCTGGAACAACCCTGAGAAATTCCCAATAAAATCCCAATAAATTCCCGATAAATTCCCCAATTAATTCCCAATTAAATCTCAATTAATTCCCAATAAATTCCCAATTAAATCCTAATTAATTCCCAATTAATTCCTGATTAATTGCTGACCCTGTGGACGCTGATGGCCGGGGACATGCCCTGGAACAACCCTGAGAAATTCCCAATAAATTCCCAATAAATTCCCGATAAATTCCCCGATTAATTCCCAATTAAATCTCAATTAATTCCCAATAAATTCCCAATTAAATCCTAATTAATTCCCAATTAATTCCTGATTAATTGCTGACCCTGTGGACGCTGATGGCCGGGGACATCCCGTGGAACAATCCTGAGAAATTCCCAATAAATTCCCAATAAATTCCCGATAAATTCCCCGATTAATTCCCAATTAAATCTCAATTAATTCCCAATAAATTCCCAATTAAATCCTAATTAATTCCCAATTAATTCCTGATTAATTGCTGACCCTGTGGACGTTGATGGCGGGGAACATCCCCTGGAACATCCCGGCCGTCAGCCTGAGCTCCATCCGCGCCTGCGCCCCGAAATTCCCCAAAACCAACAGAGGGGGGTGCAGGAACTGCTGCTCGTGCATGCGGTGCCTCTTCAGCGCTGAGACCACGTCTCTCACCAGGGAATACTGAAATGAGGGAAAAAATGGGGAAAAAATTAATTAAATTAGGAAAAACCTGATTAAAATAGCAAAAATCCCCATTAAAATTGCATTAAATTCCATTAAAATCCACCCCAGAACTGCTGCTCGTGCATGCGGTGCCTCCTCAGGGCTGAGACCACGTCTCTCACTAAGGAATACTGAAATCAGGGAAAAAACTAATTAAATTAGGAAAAAATTGATTAAAATACACAAAATCCACATTAAAATTGCATCAAATTCCATTAAACCCCATTAAAATCCCTCCCAGAACTGCTGCTCGTGCATGCGGTGCCTCTTCAGCGCTGAGACCACGTCTCTCACCAGGGAATACTGAAATGAGGGAAAAAATGGGGAAAAATGGGAAGAAAAGGGTTAAATCCTGAAAAAAACCCATCAAAATCTGGGGAAAATCCTCAGAAATTCCCCAAACTCCCGGAGCCATCAGCGCGTTTACTTTGGGATCAATCACAGAATTTGGGATCATTCTGGAAAATTCTTCATCCTCTGGCTCCGGGACCCCAAAAGTTCCTAAAATTTTCCCAAAATTCCCCAAAAATTCCCAAAATTTTCCCGAAATTCTGGAATTTCTGGACGTACCTGGAGCACTTTGAAGGTCAGGGTGGGACCCCCCGGCAGGCGGAAAAGTTTCTGGGGAAGAGGAAAAGATTCAGAAATGGGAAAAATTCAGGGAAATTCTGGGGAAAATTCCCAGAAAAATCCTGGGAAAATTCAGGGAAAATTCCCCCAAGAAGTCCTACAAAAATCTGGAGAAAATCCCATAAAAATCCTGAAAAAATCCCATAAAAATTCCAGGAAAAATCTGGAAAAAATCCTCAGAAAAATCTCAGAGGAAAACCCTCAGAAAACTCCCGGGATAATCCTGGAAAAATTCTGGGAAATTCTGGGGAAAAACCTGGGAAAAGTCCCAAAAAATCTGGAAAAAATCCCGAAGAATCCTGGGAAAATTCTGGAAAAAAATCCCACAAAAATCCTCAGAAAATTCCCAGAAAATCCTAGAAAAAAAATCCCAGAAAAATCCAAAGAAAATCCTGGGAAAATCCTGGACAAAATCCCAGGAAATTTGGGGAAAAATCCTCGGACAATCCTGGGCAAATCCCAAGAAATTCTCAGAAAAATTCCCAGAAAAATTCCCGGAAAAATTCCAGGAAAAATCCTGGAAAAATTCTGGAAAAACATCCCAGAGAAAATCAAATTAAAATTCCCATAAAATTCCCCAAAAAAATCCCATAAAAATGCAAAAAAATTCCCCTAAAATCCCCAAACTCCCGGAGCCATCAGCGCGTTTACTTTGGGATCAATCACAGAATTTGGGATCATTCTGGAAAATTCTTCATCCTCTGGCTCCGAGAGGGATTTGGGACCCCAAAAATCCCCAAAAATTCCCCAAAAATTCCCAATTTTCCGGAATTTTCCGGAATTCTCACCAGGTTGACGCCGCTCTGGGATTTGCTGAGCACCAGGAACTGCGACACCCCCAAGGGCCCGGCCACGGCCACCAGGTCCCGCAGGGAATTGCGCCGGCGCACCTGGAAACCCCAAAAAAATCCCTAAATCCCAAATTCCTGAGGGAGCCTAAAAATCCTGAATCCTAAATTGCCGAAATCCCAAAAATTCTGGGAGAGAAACCTCGAAATTCCCAGAAAAAACACCCAAAATTCCTTGAAAAAACTTTGAAATTCTGGGAAAAAACCCTGAGATTCCTGGAAAACCCAAAAAATTCCTAAATCCCAAATTCCTGAGGGATCCCAAAAATCCTGAATCCTAAATTCCTGAAATCCTAAAAGTTCTGGAAGAGAAAGCTGGAAATTCCTGGAAAAAAAACCCCAAAATTCCAGAGAAAACACCCCAAAATTCCTGAAATCCCCAAAATCCTAAATCCCAAATTTCCTCAGGGATCCTAAAAATCCTGAATCCCAAATTCCTGAAATCCCAAATCGCAGTGAGCCCAAATCCCAAATCCCAATATCCCAATATCCCAATATCCCAAATCCCAGCGATCCCAAATCCCAAATTTCAGTGATCCCAAACCCCAGCGACCCCAAATCCCAAATCCCAAATCCCAGGGATCCCAAACCCCAATATCCTGAATCTCAGAATCCCAAAATCCCAATATCCCAAACCCCAGTGATCCCAAATCCCAAATCCCAGTGATCCCAAATCCCCCAAACCTCAAGATCCCAAATCCCAGCGATTCCAAATCCCAAATATCGCAAATCCCAGTGATCCCAAACCCCAGTGATCCCAAACCCCAGTGATCCCAATATCCCAATATTCCGAATCTCAGAATCCCCAGCATCCCAAATTTCTCAAATACCAGTGATCCCAACATCCCAAATCCCAGTGATTCCAAATCGCAAATATCTCAAATCCCAGCGATCCCAAATCCCAATATCCCAAATCCCAGTGATCCCAAATCCCCCAAATCCCAAATCTCCCAATCCCAGTGATTCCCAGTATCCCAAATATCCCAAATCCCAGTGATCCCAAATCCCCCAAATCCCAATATCTCAAACCCCAGTGATCCCAAATCCCGGTGATCCCAAATCCCAGCGATCCCAAATCCCAAACCCCAGTGATCTCAAATCCCAGTGATCCCAAATTCCAGTGACCCAAATATCCCAAATTTCAGTGATTCCAAATCCCAAAATCCCAAATCCCAAAATCCCAAATCCCAGTGATCCCAAACCCCAGTGATCCCAAATCCCAATATCCAAATCCCAGCAATCCCAAACCCCAGTGATCCAAACATCCCAAATTTCAGTGATCCCAAATCCCAAATATCCCAAATCCCCACGATCCCAAATCCCAAATCAAACCCCAGTGATCCCAAACATCCCAAATCCCAGAGATCCCAAACCCCAGTGACCCCAAACCCCAGTGACCCCAATATCCCAAATTTCAGTGATTCCAAATCCCAGGCGATCCCAAACATCCCAATTCCCCAAATCCCAAATATCCCAAATCCCAGTGATCCCAAATCCCTGAAATCCCAGTGATCCCAAATCCCAAATATCCCAAAACCCCAAATCCCAGTGATCCCAAATCCCAAATCCCTGAAATCCCAGTGATCCCAAATCCCAAATATCCCAAAACCCCAAATCCCAGTGATCCCAAATCCCAAATCCCTGAAATCCCAGTGATCCCAAATCCCAGTGACCCCAATATCCCAAATCCCAGTGATCCCAAATCCCAAATATCCAAATCCCCCAAATTCCAATGTCCCCAATCCCAATATCCAAATCCCACTGATCCCAAACCCCAGTGATGGTGATCCCAAATGTCCCCAATGTCCCCAATGCCCCCAACGTCCCCAGTCCCAGCTGCATCCCCAATGTCCCCAATGTCCCCCAAGGTGTCCCCAAGGTGTCCCCAGTGTCCCCAATGTCCCCAGTGTCCCCCAGGTGCCACCTGCAGGTTCCTGACCATGAAAAGTTCCAGAACCTTCCTGAGATTCCTCCTGAGCTCATTCCCTGTGTCCCAAATGTCCCCAATCCCAGTGATCCCAGTGTGTCCCCAATGTCCCCAAGGTGTCCCCAATGTCCCCAAGGTGCCCCCAGTGTCCCCCAGGTGCCACCTGCAGGTTCCTGGCCGTGAAAGGTTCCAGAACCTTCCTGAGATTCCTCCTGAGCTCATTCCCTGTGTCCCAAATGTCCCCAATCCCAGTGATCCCAGTGTGTACCCAGTGTCCCCAAGGTGTCCCCAATGTCCCCAAGGTGCCCCCAGTGTCCCCCAGGTGCCACCTGCAGGTTCCTGGCCGTGAAAGGTTCCAGAACCTTCCTCAGGTCCTTGCAGAGGCTCCGGAGGCTCCTCCCGGCGCGGCCGCGGGCGAACACGAACGAGTGAGGGACGGAGGAGAATTCCTGCTCCGAGCGCTGCCGGGCCTGGGCGCGCTGCTGCCGCTGGAAGCGGCTCTGGAAGGGTTAAATGAAGCCCGAAATTAGCATAAATTAGCATAAATTAATATAAAATATCCTAAATTCCTGCTGGGAACACGAACGAGTGAGGGACGGAGGAGAATTCCTGCTCCGAGCGCTGCCGGGCCTGGGCGCGCTGCTGCCGCTGGAAACGGCTCTGGAAGGGTTAAATGAAGCCCGAAATTAGCATAAATTAGCATAATTTAGCATAAAAATTAAAAAACGTTTCCAAAAAAAATCCCAGGATTCCAGGTAGGAACAAGGACGAGTGAGGGACGGAGGAGAATTCGTTGCTGCCTCTGGAAACGGCTCTGAAAAGGTTAAATCGAACCAGAAATTAGCATAAATTAGCATAAAATAAAAAACATTAAAGATAAAATCCCAAAATTCCTGCTGAGAACACAAACGATTGAGGGACAGAGGAGAATTCGTTGCTGCCGCTGGAAACGGCTCTGAAAGGGTTAAATCAAATCAAAAATTAGCATAAATTAGCATCAATTAGCATCAATTATATTAAAATGATAAGACGAAAACAAACAAATCCCTAAAAAATCCCAGAATTTGGGAATTTCCAGCCCCAAATCCTGCTCGGAATGGCTCTGAAAGGGTTTAAAAAAAAAAAAACACGCAGAAATTAGCATAAATTAGCATAAATTATCTTTAAAAACCCCAAATTTTTGGGACTTTTCAGCCCCAAATCCTGCTGGAAACGGCTCTTAAAGGGTTAAAACTATCCTAAGTTATCCTAAATTATCCTTAAATATCAAAAAAATCCAAAAAAATCCCAAAATTTGGGAATTTCCAGCCCCTCCTGACCCCAAAATTCCAATTTTTGAACCCAAAATGGGCTGAAAACCCCAAACTTTTCTGATTTTTTCCCCTCACGATCCCAAAATTTCGGGATTTTTTCCCCTCACAATCCCAAATTTTTGCGATTTTCCCCCTCACGATTCCCAAAACTTCGGGATTTTTTCCCCTCACGATTCCCCAAATTTTGGGATTTTTTTCCCTCAGAATTCGCAAATTTTGGGGATTTTTCCCGGAAATTTTCGGCTCCCGCCGTTTTTATCGCCCCTCCCGCCATTCCCGACGCCCCGCCGCTCCCCAGAGCCCTCCCCATCCCGGTTTATCCCGTTTTTTTCTCGGTTTTTCCCGTTTTTTTTTTTTCCCCGTTTTTTCCCAATTTTTTCCCGTTTTTTTCCCCCGACCTTTCCGGGCCGCCCCATCCCGGCGCCGCCGCGTGGCCTGGCTACTTTCCCCGGTGTCCCCGCAGCGCCTTCCGGTCACTTCCGCTGTGTCACTTCCGTTTGCTTCCGGGTATCAAGTGTTTCTCCGAACTTGAGTTCCGCTGGTTCGTTGCCGAAAATGCCCCCCAAAAAATCCAAAAAAATCCAAAAAAACTCCCAAAAATGCCCCAAAATCCCTCCCAGGGACCCCAAAACCCCCGGCGCGGCAGTGAATGAGAGGGGGAGGCTGTGAGAGGAGTTGTGGGTTTAATGGAGAAGCCCAAAGACGCCTCACGTGTGGAGGAGACTCCAAAAATTCCCCACAAAATCCTCAAAGTTCCCCCAACCCCCCCAAATTTCCCCAAATCTCCCCCAAAATCCCTAAAAACCCCAAATTTCGGGGTGCCCTCAGACAGGGCTGACTCAAACACACCTGAGGACCTCGAGACCCCCTAAACCCCCTAAAATGCCCCCAAAACCCTCTAAAAACTCCCCGATTTCACCCAAATTTCACCCGATTTTCGCCCAAATTTCACCCAAAACCCCCCAAATTTCATCCCAAAACCCCAAATTTGGGGTCCCCTCAGACAGAAGGGACTCAAACACACCTGAGGAACTCGAGACCCCCTAAACCTCCTAAAATGCCCCTAAAAACTCCCCGATTTCACCCAAATTTCACCCGAATTTCACCCCAATTTTGCCCAAATTTCACCCAAATTTCGCCCAAAACCCCTAAATTTCGCCCCAAAAGCCCAAATCTGGGGTTCCCTCAGACGGGGGTGACTCAAAGACACCAAGCTCAGGTGAGACCCCAAAACCCCCCCTAAAACCTCCCCTATTTCGCCCGATTTTTGCCCGAATTTCCCCCAAATTTCACCCAAATTTCACCCGATTTTGCCCAAATTTCGCCCCAAAACCCCCAAATTTCACCCAGAACCCCCAAGTTCGGGGTTACCTCAGACGGGGGTGACTCAAAGACACCAAGCTCAGGTGAGACCCCAAAACCCCCCAAAATCTGCCCTAAAACCCCCTCAAAACCC
>NW_026536385.1:0-27813 GCF_028551555.1 Melozone crissalis
GACCACTCTCCTGCCTTTTCTATTCACGTGAACATTCGATTGCAAGCTGTTTTGGACAACTTTCTTTCTCTTCTTGCAAAACACTCGGCAGACCTCCGTGCAGCCTCTAGAACACGATGGGAGATGTTTTCTGTGCTGGCACAGTTTCTTCTTGCCAGACAGAGTGGAAAAGCTTTTTGCTAAGATGTAGACGAGAAGAAAGGCTAAAGAAGCACGTATGGTGCTTCTCAGAGCTAAGCACCGCTCCCGGGCGTCTTTCGGCAGAAGGCGCACACCGCAGAGCACTGTGAGCGGCAGAATCGTCTTTGCGCGAAGAAGCAGCTTCTTCGTCTCCGGGAGCCGGAGAGAGCGGCAACTTCGCAAAGGTGATGAACAAGCTGTACAACACTGCGATTGTGTGCGCAGCTTGCCAACTGAGAGAAAACAGTACCTGACCACTCTCCTGCCTTTTCTATTCACATGAACATTCGATTGCAAGCTGTTTTGGACAACTTTCTTTCTCTTCTTGCAAAACACTCGGCAGACCTGCGTGCAGCCTCTAGAACACGATGGGAGATGTTTTCTGTGCTGGCACAGTTTCTCCTTGCCAGACAGAGTGGAAAAGCTTTTTGCTAAGATGTAGACGAGAAGAGAGGCTAAAGAAGCACGTATGGTGCTTCTCAGAGCTAAGCACCGCTCCCGGGGCTCTTTCGGCAGAAGGCGCACACCGCAGAGCACTGTGAGCGGCAGAATCGTCTTTGCGCGAAGAAGCAGCTTCTTCGTCTCCGGGAGCCGGAGAGAGCGGCAACTTCGCAAAGGTGATGAAACAAGCTGTACAACACTGCGATTGTGTGCGCCGCTTGCCAACTGAGAGAAAACAGTACCTGACCACTCTCCTGCCTTTTCTATTCACGTGAACATTCGATTGCAAGCTGTTTTGGACAACTTTCTTTCTCTTCTTGCAAAACACTCGGCAGACCTCCGTGCAGCCTCTAGAACACGATGGGAGATGTTTTCTGTGCTGGCACAGTTTCTCCTTGCCAGACAGAGTGGAAAAGCTTTTTGCTAAGATGTAGACGAGAAGAGAGGCTAAAGACGAAGGTACGGTGCTCTGCAGAGCTAAGCACCGCTCCCGGGGCTCTTTCGGCAGAAGGCGCACACAGCAGAGCACTGTGAGCGGCAGAATCGTCTTTGCGCGAAGAAGCAGCTTCTTCGTCTCCGGGAGCCGGAGAGAGCGGCAACTTCGCAAAGGTGATGAAACAAGCTGTACAACACTGCGATTGTGTGCGCAGCGTGCCAACTGAGAGAAAACAGTACCTGACCACTCTCCTGCCTTTTCTATTCACATGAACATTCGATTGCAAGCTGTTTTGGACAACTTTCTTTCTCTTCTTGCAAAACACTCGGCAGACCTCCGTGCAGCCTCTAGAACACGATGGGAGATGTTTTTTGTGCTGGCACAGTTTCTCCTTGCCAGACAGAGTGGAAAAGCTTTTTGCTAAGATGTAGACGAGAAGAGAGGCTAAAGACGAAGGTACGGTGCTCTGCAGAGCTAAGTACCGCTCCCGGACCTCTTTCGGCAGAAGGCGCACACCGCAGAGCACTGTGAGCGGCAGAATCGTCTTTGCGCGAAGAAGCAGCTTCTTCGTCTCCGGGAGCCGGAGAGAGCGGCAACTTCGCAAAGGTGATGAAACAAGCTGTACAACACTGCGATTGTGTGCGCAGCTTGCCAACTGAGAGAAAACAGTACCTGACCACTCTCCTGCCTTTTCTATTCACATGAACATTCGATTGCAAGCTGTTTTGGACAACTTTCTTTCTCTTCTTGCAAAACACTCGGCAGGACCTCCGTGCAGCCTCTAGAACACGATTGGAGATGTTTTCTGGGCTGGCACAGTTTCTCCTTGCCAGACAGAGTGGAAAAGCTTTTTGCTAAGATGTAGACGAGAAGAGAGACTAAAGACGAAGGTACGGTGCTCTGCAGAGCTAAGTACCGCTCCCGGACCTCTTTCGGCAGAAGGCGCACACCGCAGAGCACTGTGAGCGGCAGAATCGTCTTTGCGCGAAGAAGCAGCTTCTTCGTCTCCGGGAGCCGGAGAGAGCGGCAACTTCGCAAAGGTGATGAAACAAGCTGTACAACACTGCGATTGTGTGCGCAGCTTGCCAACTGAGAGAAAACAGTACCTGACCACTCTCCTGCCTTTTCTATTCACATGAACATTCGATTGCAAGCTGTTTTGGACAACTTTCTTTCTCTTCTTGCAAAACACTCGGCAGACCTCCGTGCAGCCTCTAGAACACTATGGGAGATGTTTTCTGTGGTGGCACAGTTTCTCCTTGCCAGACAGAGTGGAAAAGCTTTTTGCTAAGATGTAGACGAGAAGAGAGGCTAAAGACGAAGGTACGGTGCTCTGCAGAGCTAAGCACCGCTCCCGGGCCTCTTTCGGCAGAAGGCGCACACAGCAGAGCACTGTGAGCGGCAGAATCGTCTGCGCGAAGAAGCAGCTTCTTCGTCTCCAGGAGCCGGAGAGAGCGGCAACTTCGCAAAGGTGATGAAACAAGCTGTACAACACTGCGATTGTGTGCGCAGCTTGCCAAGTGAGAGAAAACAGTACCTGACCACTCTCCTGCCTTTTCTATTCACATGAACATTCGATTGCAAGCTGTTTTGGACAACTTTCTTTCTCTTCTTGCAAAACACTCGGCAGACCTCCGTGCAGCCTCTAGAACACGATGGGAGATGTTTTCTGTGCTGGCACAGTTTCTCCTTGCCAGACAGATTGGAAAAGCTTTTTGCTAAGATGTAGACGAGAAGAGAGGCTAAAGAAGCATGTACGGTGCCTCTCAGAGCTAAGCACAGCTCCCGGACCTCTTTCGGCAGAAGGCGCACACCGCAGAGCACTGTGAGCGGCAGAATCGTCTTTGCGCGAAGAAGCAGCTTCTTCGTCTCCGGGAGCCGGAGAGAGCGGCAACTTCGCAAAGGTGATGAAACAAGCTGTACAACACTGCGATTGTGTGCGCAGCTTGCCAAGTGAGAGAAAACAGTACCTGACCACTCTCCTGCCTTTTCTATTCACATGAACATTCGATTGCAAGCTGTTTTGGACAACTTTCTTTCTCTTCTTGCAAAACACTCGGCAGACCTCCGTGCAGCCTCTAGAACACGATGGGAGATGTTTTCTGTGCTGGCACAGTTTCTCCTTGCCAGACAGAGTGGAAAAGTTTTTTGCTAAGATGTAGACGAGAAGAGAGGCTAAAGAAGCACGTATGGTGCTTCTCAGAGCTAAGCACCGCTCCCGGGGCTCTTTCGGCAGAAGGCGCACACCGCAGAGCACTGTGAGCGGCAGAATCGTCTTTGCGCGAAGAAGCAGCTTCTTCGTCTCCGGGAGCCGGAGAGAGCGGCAACTTCGCAAAGGTGATGAAACAAGCTGTACAACACTGCGATTGTGTGCGCAGCTTGCCAACTGAGAGCAAACTGTACCTGATCACTCTCCTGCCTTTTCTATTCACATGAACATTCGATTGCAAGCTGTTTTGGACAACTTTCTTTCTCTTCTTGCAAAACACTCGGCAGACCTCCGTGCAGCCTCTAGAACACGATGGGAGATGTTTTCTGTGCTGGCACAGTTTCTCCTTGCCAGACAGAGTGGAAAAGCTTTTTGCTAAGATGTAGACGAGAAGAGAGGCTAAAGACGAAGGTACGGTGCTCTGCAGAGCTAAGCACCGCTCCCGGGCCTCTTTCGGCAGAAGGCGCACACCGCAGAGCACTGTGAGCGGCAGAATCGTCTTTGCGCGAAGAAGCAGCTTCTTCGTCTCCGGGAGCCGGAGAGAGCGGCAACTTCGCAAAGGTGATGAAACAAGCTGTACAACACTGCGATTGTGTGCGCAGCTTGCCAACTGAGAGAAAACAGTACCTGACCACTCTCCTGCCTTTTCTATTCACGTGAACATTCGATTGCAAGCTGTTTTGGACAACTTTCTTTCTCTTCTTGCAAAACACTCGGCAGACCTCCGTGCAGCCTCTAGAACACGATGGGAGATGTTTTCTGTGCTGGCACAGTTTCTCCTTGCCAGACAGAGTGGAAAAGCTTTTTGCTAAGATGTAGACGAGAAGAGAGGCTAAAGAAGCACGTATGGTGCTTCTCAGAGCTAAGCACCGCTCCCGGGGCTCTTTCGGCAGAAGGCGCACACCGCAGAGCACTGTGAGCGGCAGAATCGTCTTTGCGCGAAGAAGCAGCTTCTTCGTCTCCGGGAGCCGGAGAGAGCGGCAACTTCGCAAAGGTGATGAAACAAGCTGTACAACACTGCGATTGTGTGCGCCGCTTGCCAACTGAGAGAAAACAGTACCTGACCACTCTCCTGCCTTTTCTATTCACGTGAACATTCGATTGCAAGCTGTTTTGGACAACTTTCTTTCTCTTCTTGCAAAACACTCGGCAGACCTCCGTGCAGCCTCTAGAACACGATGGGAGATGTTTTCTGGGCTGGCACAGTTTCTCCTTGCCAGACAGAGTGGAAAAGCTTTTTGCTAAGATGTAGACGAGAAGAGAGGCTAAAGACGAAGGTACGGTGCTCTGCAGAGCTAAGCACCGCTCCCGGGCCTCTTTCGGCAGAAGGCGCACACAGCAGAGCACTGTGAGCGGCAGAATCGTCTTTGCGCGAAGAAGCAGCTTCTTCGTCTCCGGGAGCCGGAGAGAGCGGCAACTTCGCAAAGGTGATGAAACAAGCTGTACAACACTGCGATTGTGTGCGCAGCGTGCCAACTGAGAGAAAACAGTACCTGACCACTCTCCTGCCTTTTCTATTCACATGAACATTCGATTGCAAGCTGTTTTGGACAACTTTCTTTCTCTTCTTGCAAAACACTCGGCAGACCTCCGTGCAGCCTCTAGAACACGATGGGAGATGTTTTTTGTGCTGGCACAGTTTCTCCTTGCCAGACAGAGTGGAAAAGCTTTTTGCTAAGATGTAGACGAGAAGAGAGGCTAAAGACGAAGGTACGGTGCTCTGCAGAGCTAAGCACCGCTCCCGGGCCTCTTTCGGCAGAAGGCGCACACCGCAGAGCACTGTGAGCGGCAGAATCGTCTTTGCGCGAAGAAGCAGCTTCTTCGTCTCCGGGAGCCGGAGAGAGCGGCAACTTCGCAAAGGTGATGAAACAAGCTGTACAACACTGCGATTGTGTGCGCAGCTTGCCAACTGAGAGAAAACAGTACCTGACCACTCTCCTGCCTTTTCTATTCACGTGAACATTCGATTGCAAGCTGTTTTGGACAACTTTCTTTCTCTTCTTGCAAAACACTCGGCAGACCTCCGTGCAGCCTCTAGAACACGATGGGAGATGTTTTCTGTGCTGGCACAGTTTCTCCTTGCCAGACAGAGTGGAAAAGCTTTTTGCTAAGATGTAGACGAGAAGAGAGGCTAAAGAAGCACGTAAGGTGCTTCTCAGAGCTAAGCACCGCTCCCGGGCCTCTTTCGGCAGAAGGCGCACACCGCAGAGCACTGTGAGCGGCAGAATCGTCTTTGCGCGAAGAAGCAGCTTCTTCGTCTCCGGGAGCCGGAGAGAGCGGCAACTTCGCAAAGGTGATGAAACAAGCTGTACAACACTGCGATTGTGTGCGCAGCTTGCCAAGTGAGAGAAAACAGTACCTGACCACTCTCCTGCCTTTTCTATTCACATGAACATTCGATTGCAAGCTGTTTTGGACAACTTTCTTTCTCTTCTTGCAAAACACTCGGCAGACCTCCGTGCAGCCTCTAGAACACGATTGGAGATGTTTTCTGTGCTGGCACAGTTTCTCCTTGCCAGACAGAGTGGAAAAGCTTTTTGCTAAGATGTAGACGAGAAGAGAGGCTAAAGACAAAGGTACGGTGCTCTGCAGAGCTAAGTACCGCTCCCGGGCCTCTTTCGGCAGAAGGCGCACACCGCAGAGCACTGTGAGCGGCAGAATCGTCTTTGCGCGAAGAAGCAGCTTCTTCGTCTCCGGGAGCCGGAGAGAGCGGCAACTTCGCAAAGGTGATGAAACAAGCTGTACAACACTGCGATTGTGTGCGCAGCGTGCCAACTGAGAGAAAACAGTACCTGAGCACTCTCCTGCCTTTTCTATTCACATGAACATTCGATTGCAAGCTGTTTTGGACAACTTTCTTTCTCTTCTTGCAAAACACTCGGCAGACCTCCGTGCAGCCTCTAGAACACGATGGGAGATGTTTTCTGTGCTGGCACAGTTTCTCCTTGCCAGACAGAGTGGAAAAGCTTTTTGCTAAGATGTAGACGAGAAGAGAGGCTAAAGACAAAGGTACGGTGCTCTGCAGAGCTAAGTACCGCTCCCGGGCCTCTTTCGGCAGAAGGCGCACACCGCAGAGCACTGTGAGCGGCAGAATCGTCTTTGCGCGAAGAAGCAGCTTCTTCGTCTCCGGGAGCCGGAGAGAGCGGCAACTTCGCAAAGGTGATGAAACAAGCTGTACAACACTGCGATTGTGTGCGCAGCGTGCCAACTGAGAGAAAACAGTACCTGACCACTCTCCTGCCTTTTCTATTCACATGAACATTCGATTGCAAGCTGTTTTGGACAACTTTCTTTCTCTTCTTGCAAAACACTCGGCAGACCTCCGTGCAGCCTCTAGAACACGATGGGAGATGTTTTCTGTGCTGGCACAGTTTCTCCTTGCCAGACAGAGTGGAAAAGCTTTTTGCTAAGATGTAGACGAGAAGAGAGGCTAAAGACGAAGGTACGGTGCTCTGCAGAGCTAAGCACCGCTCCCGGGCCTCTTTCGGCAGAAGGCGCACACCGCAGAGCACTGTGAGCGGCAGAATCGTCTTTGTGCGAAGAAGCAGCTTCTTCGTCTCCGGGAGCCGGAGAGAGCGGCAACTTCGCAAAGGTGATGAAACAAGCTGTACAACACTGCGATTGTGTGCGCAGCTTGCCAACTGAGAGAAAACAGTACCTGACCACTCTCCTGCCTTTTCTATTCACGTGAACATTCGATTGCAAGCTGTTTTGGACAACTTTCTTTCTCTTCTTGCAAAACACTCGGCAGACCTGCGTGCAGCCTCTAGAACACGATGGGAGATGTTTTCTGTGCTGGCACAGTTTCTCCTTGCCAGACAGAGTGGAAAAGTTTTTGCTAAGATGTAGACGAGAAGAAAGGCTAAAGAAGCACGTATGGTGCTTCTCAGAGCTAAGCACCGCTCCCGGGCGTCTTTCGGCAGAAGGCGCACACCGCAGAGCACTGTGAGCGGCAGAATCGTCTTTGCGCGAAGAAGCAGCTTCTTCGTCTCCGGGAGCCGGAGAGAGCGGCAACTTCGCAAAGGTGATGAAACAAGCTGTACAACACTGCGATTGTGTGCGCAGCTTGCCAACTGAGAGAAAACAGTACCTGAGCACTCTCCTGCCTTTTCTATTCACATGAACATTCGATTGCAAGCTGTTTTGGACAACTTTCTTTCTCTTCTTGCAAAACACTCGGCAGACCTCCGTGCAGCCTCTAGAACACGATGGGAGATGTTTTCTGTGCTGGCACAGTTTCTCCTTGCCAGACAGAGTGGAAAAGCTATTTGCTAAGATGTAGACGAGAAGAGAGGCTAAAGAAGCACGTATGGTGCTTCTCAGAGCTAAGCACCGCTCCCGGGGCTCTTTCGGCAGAAGGCGCACACCGCAGAGCACTGTGAGCGGCAGAATCGTCTTTGCGCGAAGAAGCAGCTTCTTCGTCTCCGGGAGCCGGAGAGAGCGGCAACTTCGCAAAGGTGATGAAACAAGCTGTACAACACTGCGATTGTGTGCGCCGCTTGCCAACTGAGAGAAAACAGTACCTGACCACTCTCCTGCCTTTTCTATTCACGTGAACATTCGATTGCAAGCTGTTTTGGACAACTTTATTTCTCTTCTTGCAAAACACTCGGCAGACCTCCGTGCAGCCTCTAGAACACGATGGGAGATGTTTTCTGTGCTGGCACAGTTTCTCCTTGCCAGACAGAGTGGAAAAGCTTTTTGCTAAGATGTAGACGAGAAGAGAGGCTAAAGACGAAGGTACGGTGCTCTGCAGAGCTAAGCACCGCTCCCGGGCCTCTTTCGGCAGAAGGCGCACACAGCAGAGCACTGTGAGCGGCAGAATCGTCTTTGCGCGAAGAAGCAGCTTCTTCGTCTCCGGGAGCCGGAGAGAGCGGCAACTTCGCAAAGGTGATGAAACAAGCTGTACAACACTGCGATTGTGTGCGCAGCTTGCCAACTGAGAGAAAACAGTACCTGACCACTCTCCTGCCTTTTCTATTCACGTGAACATTCGATTGCAAGCTGTTTTGGACAACTTTCTTTCTCTTCTTGCAAAACACTCGGCAGACCTCCGTGCAGCCTCTAGAACACGATGGGAGATGTTTTCTGTGCTGGCACAGTTTCTCCTTGCCAGACAGAGTGGAAAAGCTTTTTGCTAAGATGTAGACGAGAAGAGAGGCTAAAGAAGCACGTATGGTGCTTCTCAGAGCTAAGCACCGCTCCCGGGCCTCTTTCGGCAGAAGGCGCACACCGCAGAGCACTGTGAGCGGCAGAATCGTCTTTGCGCGAAGAAGCAGCTTCTTCGTCTCCGGGAGCCGGAGAGAGCGGCAACTTCGCAAAGGTGATGAAACAAGCTGTACAACACTGCGATTGTGTGCGCAGCTTGCCAAGTGAGAGAAAACAGTACCTGACCACTCTCCTGCCTTTTCTATTCACATGAACATTCGATTGCAAGCTGTTTTGGACAACTTTCTTTCTCTTCTTGCAAAACACTCGGCAGACCTCCGTGCAGCCTCTAGAACACGATTGGAGATGTTTTCTGTGCTGGCACAGTTTCTCCTTGCCAGACAGAGTGGAAAAGCTTTTTGCTAAGATGTAGACGAGAAGAGAGGCTAAAGACAAAGGTACGGTGCTCTGCAGAGCTAAGTACCGCTCCCGGGCCTCTTTCGGCAGAAGGCGCACACCGCAGAGCACTGTGAGCGGCAGAATCGTCTTTGCGCGAAGAAGCAGCTTCTTCGTCTCCGGGAGCCGGAGAGAGCGGCAACTTCGCAAAGGTGATGAAACAAGCTGTACAACACTGCGATTGTGTGCGCAGCGTGCCAACTGAGAGAAAACAGTACCTGAGCACTCTCCTGCCTTTTCTATTCACATGAACATTCGATTGCAAGCTGTTTTGGACAACTTTATTTCTCTTCTTGCAAAACACTCGGCAGACCTCCGTGCAGCCTCTAGAACACGATGGGAGATGTTTTCTGGGCTGGCACAGTTTCTCCTTGCCAGACAGAGTGGAAAAGCTTTTTTCTAAGATGTAGACGAGAAGAGAGGCTAAAGAAGCACGTATGGTGCTTCTCAGAGCTAAGCACCGCTCCCGGGGCTCTTTCGGCAGAAGGCGCACACCGCAGAGCACTGTGAGCGGCAGAATCGTCTTTGCGCGAAGAAGCAGCTTCTTCGTCTCCGGGAGCCGGAGAGAGCGGCAACTTCGCAAAGGTGATGAAACAAGCTGTACAACACTGCGATTGTGTGCGCAGCTTGCCAACTGAGAGAAAACAGTACCTGACCACTCTCCTGCCTTTTCTATTCACGTGAACATTCGATTGCAAGCTGTTTTGGACAACTTTATTTCTCTTCTTGCAAAACACTCGGCAGACCTCCGTGCAGCCTCTAGAACACGATGGGAGATGTTTTCTGTGCTGGCACAGTTTCTCCTTGCCAGACAGAGTGGAAAAGCTTTTTGCTAAGATGTAGACGAGAAGAGAGGCTAAAGACGAAGGTACGGTGCTCTGCAGAGCTAAGCACCGCTCCCGGGCCTCTTTCGGCAGAAGGCGCACACAGCAGAGCACTGTGAGCGGCAGAATCGTCTTTGCGCGAAGAAGCAGCTTCTTCGTCTCCGGGAGCCGGAGAGAGCGGCAACTTCGCAAAGGTGATGAAACAAGCTGTACAACACTGCGATTGTGTGCGCAGCTTGCCAACTGAGAGAAAACAGTACCTGACCACTCTCCTGCCTTTTCTATTCACATGAACATTCGATTGCAAGCTGTTTTGGACAACTTTCTTTCTCTTCTTGCAAAACACTCGGCAGACCTCCGTGCAGCCTCTAGAACACGATGGGAGATGTTTTCTGTGCTGGCACAGTTTCTCCTTGCCAGACAGAGTGGAAAAGCTTTTTGCTAAGATGTAGACGAGAAGAGAGGCTAAAGAAGCACGTATGGTGCTTCTCAGACCTAAGCACAGCTCCCGGGGCTCTTTCGGCAGAAGGCGCACACCGCAGAGCACTGTGAGCGGCAGAATCGTCTTTGCGCGAAGAAGCAGCTTCTTCGTCTCCGGGAGCCGGAGAGAGCGGCAACTTCGCAAAGGTGATGAAACAAGCTGTACAACACTGCGATTGTGTGCGCAGCGTGCCAACTGAGAGAAAACAGTACCTGACCACTCTCCTGCCTTTTCTATTCACATGAACATTCGATTGCAAGCTGTTTTGGACAACTTTCTTTCTCTTCTTGCAAAACACTCGGCAGACCTCCGTGCAGCCTCTAGAACACGATGGGAGATGTTTTCTGTGCTGGCACAGTTTCTCCTTGCCAGACAGAGTGGAAAAGCTTTTTGCTAAGATGTAGACGAGAAGAGAGGCTAAAGACGAAGGTACGGTGCTCTGCAGAGCTAAGCACCGCTCCCGGGCCTCTTTCGGCAGAAGGCGCACACAGCAGAGCACTGTGAGCGGCAGAATCGTCTTTGCGCGAAGAAGCAGCTTCTTCGTCTCCGGGAGCCGGAGAGAGCGGCAACTTCGCAAAGGTGATGAAACAAGCTGTACAACACTGCGATTGTGTGCGCAGCTTGCCAACTGAGAGAAAACAGTACCTGACCACTCTCCTGCCTTTTCTATTCAGATGAACATTCGATTGCAAGCTGTTTTGGACAACGTTCTTTCTCTTCTTGCAGAACACTCGGCAGACCTCCGTGCAGCCTCTAGAACACGATGGGAGATGTTTTCTGTGCTGGCACAGTTTCTCCTTGCCAGACAGAGTGGAAAAGCTTTTTGCTAAGATGTAGACGAGAAGAGAGGCTAAAGAAGCACGTATGGTGCTTCTCAGAGCTAAGCACCGCTCCCGGGGCTCTTTCGGCAGAAGGCGCACACCGCAGAGCACTGTGAGCGGCAGAATCGTCTTTGCGCGAAGAAGCAGCTTCTTCGTCTCCGGGAGCCGGAGAGAGCGGCAACTTCGCAAAGGTGATGAAACAAGCTGTACAACACTGCGATTGTGTGCGCCGATTGCGAACTGTATGAAAACAGTACCTGAGCACTCTCCTGCCTTTTCTATTCACATGAACATTCGATTGCAACCTGTTTTGGACAACTTTCTTTCTCTTCTTGGAAAACACTCGGCAGACCTCCGTGCAGCCTCTAGAACACGATGGGAGATGTTTTCTGTGCTGGCACAGTTTCTCCTTGCCAGACAGAGTGGAAAAGCTTTTTGCTAAGATGTAGACGAGAAGAGAGGCTAAAGACGAAGGTACGGTGCTCTGCAGAGCTAAGCACCGCTCCCGGGCCTCTTTCGGCAGAAGGCGCACACAGCAGAGCACTGTGAGCGGCAGAATCGTCTTTGCGCGAAGAAGCAGCTTCTTCGTCTCCGGGGGCCGGAGAGAGCGGCAACTTGGCAAAGGTGATGAAACAAGCTGTACAACACTGCGATTGTGTGCGCAGCTTGCCAACTGAGAGAAAACAGTACCTGACCACTCTCCTGCCTTTTCTATTCACATGAACATTCGATTGCAAGCTGTTTTGGACAACTTTCTTTCTCTTCTTGCAAAACACTCGGCAGACCTCCGTGCAGCCTCTAGAACACGATGGGAGATGTTTTCTGTGCTGGCACAGTTTCTCCTTGCCAGACAGAGTGGAAAAGCTTTTTGCTAAGATGTAGACGAGAAGAGAGGCTAAAGAAGCATGTACGGTGCCTCTCAGAGCTAAGCACAGCTCCCGGGGCTCTTTCGGCAGAAGGCGCACACCGCAAGCACTGTGAGCGGCAGAATCGTCTTTGTGCGAAGAAGCAGCTTCTTCGTCTCCGGGAGCCGGAGAGAGCGGCAACTTCGCAAAGGTGATGAAACAAGCTGTACAACACTGCGATTGTGTGCGCAGCTTGCCAACTGAGAGAAAACAGTACCTGACCACTCTCCTGCCTTTTCTATTCACATGAACATTCGATTGCAAGCTGTTTTGGACAACTTTCTTTCTCTTCTTGCAAAACACTCGGCAGACCTCCGTGCAGCCTATAGAACACGATTGGAGATGTTTTCTGTGCTGGCACAGTTTCTCCTTGCCAGACAGAGTGGAAAAGCTTTTTGCTAAGATGTAGACGAGAAGAGAGGCTAAAGAAGCACGTATGGTGCTTCTCAGAGCTAAGCACCGCTCCCGGGGCTCTTTCGGCAGAAGGCGCACACCGCAGAGCACTGTGAGCGGCAGAATCGTCTTTGCGCGAAGAAGCAGCTTCTTCGTCTCCGGGAGCCGGAGACAGCGGCAACTTCGCAAAGGTGATGAAACAAGCTGTACAACACTGCGATTGTGTGCGCCGCTTGCGAACTGTATGAAAACAGTACCTGAGCACTCTCCTGCCTTTTCTATTCACATGAACATTCGATTGGAAGCTGTTTTGGACAACTTTCTTTCTCTTCTGGGAAAACACTAGGCAGACCTCCGTGCAGCCTCTAGAACACGATGGGAGATGTTTTCTGTGCTGGCACAGTTTCTCCTTGCCAGACAGAGTGGAAAAGCTTTTTGCTAAGATGTAGACGAGAAGAGAGGCTAAAGACGAAGGTACGGTGCTCTGCAGAGCTAAGCACCGCTCCCGGGCCTCTTTCGGCAGAAGGCGCACACAGCAGAGCACTGTGAGCGGCAGAATCGTCTTTGCGCGAAGAAGCAGCTTCTTCGTCTCCGGGAGCCGGAGAGAGCGGCAACTTCGCAAAGGTGATGAAACAAGCTGTACAACACTGCGATTGTGTGCGCAGCTTGCCAACTGAGAGAAAACAGTACCTGACCACTCTCCTGCCTTTTCTATTCACATGAACATTCGATTGCAAGCTGTTTTGGACAACTTTCTTTCTCTTCTTGCAAAACACTCGGCAGACCTCCGTGCAGCCTCTAGAACACGATGGGAGATGTTTTCTGTGCTGGCACAGTTTCTCCTTGCCAGACAGAGTGGAAAAGCTATTTGCTAAGATGTAGACGAGAAGAGAGGCTAAAGAAGCACGTATGGTGCTTCTCAGAGCTAAGCACCGCTGCCGGGGCTCTTTCGGCAGAAGGCGCACACCGCAGAGCACTGTGAGCGGCAGAATCGTCTTTGCGCGAAGAAGCAGCTTCTTCGTCTCCGGGAGCCGGAGAGAGCGGCAACTTCGCAAAGGTGATGAAACAAGCTGTACAACACTGCGATTGTGTGCGCCGCTTGCCAACTGAGAGAAAACAGTACCTGACCACTCTCCTGCCTTTTCTATTCACGTGAACATTCGATTGCAAGCTGTTTTGGACAACTTTATTTCTCTTCTTGCAAAACACTCGGCAGACCTCCGTGCAGCCTCTAGAACACGATGGGAGATGTTTTCTGTGCTGGCACAGTTTCTCCTTGCCAGACAGAGTGGAAAAGCTTTTTGCTAAGATGTAGACGAGAAGAGAGGCTAAAGACGAAGGTACGGTGCTCTGCAGAGCTAAGCACCGCTCCCGGGCCTCTTTCGGCAGAAGGCGCACACAGCAGAGCACTGTGAGCGGCAGAATCGTCTTTGCGCGAAGAAGCAGCTTCTTCGTCTCCGGGAGCCGGAGAGAGCGGCAACTTCGCAAAGGTGATGAAACAAGCTGTACAACACTGCGATTGTGTGCGCAGCTTGCCAACTGAGAGAAAACAGTACCTGACCACTCTCCTGCCTTTTCTATTCACGTGAACATTCGATTGCAAGCTGTTTTGGACAACTTTCTTTCTCTTCTTGCAAAACACTCGGCAGACCTCCGTGCAGCCTCTAGAACACGATGGGAGATGTTTTCTGTGCTGGCACAGTTTCTCCTTGCCAGACAGAGTGGAAAAGCTTTTTGCTAAGATGTAGACGAGAAGAGAGGCTAAAGAAGCACGTATGGTGCTTCTCAGAGCTAAGCACCGCTCCCGGGCCTCTTTCGGCAGAAGGCGCACACCGCAGAGCACTGTGAGCGGCAGAATCGTCTTTGCGCGAAGAAGCAGCTTCTTCGTCTCCGGGAGCCGGAGAGAGCGGCAACTTCGCAAAGGTGATGAAACAAGCTGTACAACACTGCGATTGTGTGCGCAGCTTGCCAAGTGAGAGAAAACAGTACCTGACCACTCTCCTGCCTTTTCTATTCACATGAACATTCGATTGCAAGCTGTTTTGGACAACTTTCTTTCTCTTCTTGCAAAACACTCGGCAGACCTCCGTGCAGCCTCTAGAACACGATTGGAGATGTTTTCTGTGCTGGCACAGTTTCTCCTTGCCAGACAGAGTGGAAAAGCTTTTTGCTAAGATGTAGACGAGAAGAGAGGCTAAAGACGAAGGTACGGTGCTCTGCAGAGCTAAGTACCGCTCCCGGGCCTCTTTCGGCAGAAGGCGCACACCGCAGAGCACTGTGAGCGGCAGAATCGTCTTTGCGCGAAGAAGCAGCTTCTTCGTCTCCGGGAGCCGGAGAGAGCGGCAACTTCGCAAAGGTGATGAAACAAGCTGTACAACACTGCGATTGTGTGCGCAGCGTGCCAACTGAGAGAAAACAGTACCTGAGCACTCTCCTGCCTTTTCTATTCACATGAACATTCGATTGCAAGCTGTTTTGGACAACTTTATTTCTCTTCTTGCAAAACACTCGGCAGACCTCCGTGCAGCCTCTAGAACACGATGGGAGATGTTTTCTGGGCTGGCACAGTTTCTCCTTGCCAGACAGAGTGGAAAAGCTTTTTTCTAAGATGTAGACGAGAAGAGAGGCTAAAGAAGCACGTATGGTGCTTCTCAGAGCTAAGCACCGCTCCCGGGGCTCTTTCGGCAGAAGGCGCACACCGCAGAGCACTGTGAGCGGCAGAATCGTCTTTGCGCGAAAAAGCAGCTTCTTCGTCTCCGGGAGCCGGAGAGAGCGGCAACTTCGCAAAGGTGATGAAACAAGCTGTACAACACTGCGATTGTGTGCGCAGCTTGCCAACTGAGAGAAAACAGTACCTGACCACTCTCCTGCCTTTTCTATTCACGTGAACATTCGATTGCAAGCTGTTTTGGACAACTTTATTTCTCTTCTTGCAAAACACTCGGCAGACCTCCGTGCAGCCTCTAGAACACGATGGGAGATGTTTTCTGTGCTGGCACAGTTTCTCCTTGCCAGACAGAGTGGAAAAGCTTTTTGCTAAGATGTAGACGAGAAGAGAGGCTAAAGACGAAGGTACGGTGCTCTGCAGAGCTAAGCACCGCTCCCGGGCCTCTTTCGGCAGAAGGCGCACACAGCAGAGCACTGTGAGCGGCAGAATCGTCTTTGCGCGAAGAAGCAGCTTCTTCGTCTCCGGGAGCCGGAGAGAGCGGCAACTTCGCAAAGGTGATGAAACAAGCTGTACAACACTGCGATTGTGTGCGCAGCTTGCCAACTGAGAGAAAACAGTACCTGACCACTCTCCTGCCTTTTCTATTCACATGAACATTCGATTGCAAGCTGTTTTGGACAACTTTCTTTCTCTTCTTGCAAAACACTCGGCAGACCTCCGTGCAGCCTCTAGAACACGATGGGAGATGTTTTCTGTGCTGGCACAGTTTCTCCTTGCCAGACAGAGTGGAAAAGCTTTTTGCTAAGATGTAGACGAGAAGAGAGGCTAAAGAAGCACGTATGGTGCTTCTCAGAGCTAAGCACAGCTCCCGGGGCTCTTTCGGCAGAAGGCGCACACCGCAGAGCACTGTGAGCGGCAGAATCGTCTTTGCGCGAAGAAGCAGCTTCTTCGTCTCCGGGAGCCGGAGAGAGCGGCAACTTCGCAAAGGTGATGAAACAAGCTGTACAACACTGCGATTGTGTGCGCAGCGTGCCAACTGAGAGAAAACAGTACCTGACCACTCTCCTGCCTTTTCTATTCACATGAACATTCGATTGCAAGCTGTTTTGGACAACTTTCTTTCTCTTCTTGCAAAACACTCGGCAGACCTCCGTGCAGCCTCTAGAACACGATGGGAGATGTTTTCTGTGCTGGCACAGTTTCTCCTTGCCAGACAGAGTGGAAAAGCTTTTTGCTAAGATGTAGACGAGAAGAGAGGCTAAAGACGAAGGTACGGTGCTCTGCAGAGCTAAGCACCGCTCCCGGGCCTCTTTCGGCAGAAGGCGCACACAGCAGAGCACTGTGAGCGGCAGAATCGTCTTTGCGCGAAGAAGCAGCTTCTTCGTCTCCGGGAGCCGGAGAGAGCGGCAACTTCGCAAAGGTGATGAAACAAGCTGTACAACACTGCGATTGTGTGCGCAGCTTGCCAACTGAGAGAAAACAGTACCTGACCACTCTCCTGCCTTTTCTATTCAGATGAACATTCGATTGCAAGCTGTTTTGGACAACGTTCTTTCTCTTCTTGCAGAACACTCGGCAGACCTCCGTGCAGCCTCTAGAACACGATGGGAGATGTTTTCTGTGCTGGCACAGTTTCTCCTTGCCAGACAGAGTGGAAAAGCTTTTTGCTAAGATGTAGACGAGAAGAGAGGCTAAAGAAGCACGTATGGTGCTTCTCAGAGCTAAGCACCGCTCCCGGGGCTCTTTCGGCAGAAGGCGCACACCGCAGAGCACTGTGAGCGGCAGAATCGTCTTTGCGCGAAGAAGCAGCTTCTTCGTCTCCGGGAGCCGGAGAGAGCGGCAACTTCGCAAAGGTGATGAAACAAGCTGTACAACACTGCGATTGTGTGCGCCGATTGCGAACTGTATGAAAACAGTACCTGAGCACTCTCCTGCCTTTTCTATTCACATGAACATTCGATTGCAACCTGTTTTGGACAACTTTCTTTCTCTTCTTGGAAAACACTCGGCAGACCTCCGTGCAGCCTCTAGAACACGATGGGAGATGTTTTCTGTGCTGGCACAGTTTCTCCTTGCCAGACAGAGTGGAAAAGCTTTTTGCTAAGATGTAGACGAGAAGAGAGGCTAAAGACGAAGGTACGGTGCTCTGCAGAGCTAAGCACCGCTCCCGGGCCTCTTTCGGCAGAAGGCGCACACAGCAGAGCACTGTGAGCGGCAGAATCGTCTTTGCGCGAAGAAGCAGCTTCTTCGTCTCCGGGGGCCGGAGAGAGCGGCAACTTGGCAAAGGTGATGAAACAAGCTGTACAACACTGCGATTGTGTGCGCAGCTTGCCAACTGAGAGAAAACAGTACCTGACCACTCTCCTGCCTTTTCTATTCACATGAACATTCGATTGCAAGCTGTTTTGGACAACTTTCTTTCTCTTCTTGCAAAACACTCGGCAGACCTCCGTGCAGCCTCTAGAACACGATGGGAGATGTTTTCTGTGCTGGCACAGTTTCTCCTTGCCAGACAGAGTGGAAAAGCTTTTTGCTAAGATGTAGACGAGAAGAGAGGCTAAAGAAGCATGTACGGTGCCTCTCAGAGCTAAGCACAGCTCCCGGGGCTCTTTCGGCAGAAGGCGCACACCGCAAGCACTGTGAGCGGCAGAATCGTCTTTGTGCGAAGAAGCAGCTTCTTCGTCTCCGGGAGCCGGAGAGAGCGGCAACTTCGCAAAGGTGATGAAACAAGCTGTACAACACTGCGATTGTGTGCGCAGCTTGCCAACTGAGAGAAAACAGTACCTGACCACTCTCCTGCCTTTTCTATTCACATGAACATTCGATTGCAAGCTGTTTTGGACAACTTTCTTTCTCTTCTTGCAAAACACTCGGCAGACCTCCGTGCAGCCTATAGAACACGATTGGAGATGTTTTCTGTGCTGGCACAGTTTCTCCTTGCCAGACAGAGTGGAAAAGCTTTTTGCTAAGATGTAGACGAGAAGAGAGGCTAAAGAAGCACGTATGGTGCTTCTCAGAGCTAAGCACCGCTCCCGGGGCTCTTTCGGCAGAAGGCGCACACCGCAGAGCACTGTGAGCGGCAGAATCGTCTTTGCGCGAAGAAGCAGCTTCTTCGTCTCCGGGAGCCGGAGAGAGCGGCAACTTCGCAAAGGTGATGAAACAAGCTGTACAACACTGCGATTGTGTGCGCCGCTTGCGAACTGTATGAAAACAGTACCTGAGCACTCTCCTGCCTTTTCTATTCACATGAACATTCGATTGCAAGCTGTTTTGGACAACTTTCTTTCTCTTCTTGGAAAACACTAGGCAGACCTCCGTGCAGCCTCTAGAACACGATGGGAGATGTTTTCTGTGCTGGCACAGTTTCTCCTTGCCAGACAGAGTGGAAAAGCTTTTTGCTAAGATGTAGACGAGAAGAGAGGCTAAAGACGAAGGTACGGTGCTCTGCAGAGCTAAGCACCGCTCCCGGGCCTCTTTCGGCAGAAGGCGCACACAGCAGAGCACTGTGAGCGGCAGAATCGTCTTTGCGCGAAGAAGCAGCTTCTTCGTCTCCGGGAGCCGGAGAGAGCGGCAACTTCGCAAAGGTGATGAAACAAGCTGTACAACACTGCGATTGTGTGCGCAGCTTGCCAACTGAGAGAAAACAGTACCTGACCACTCTCCTGCCTTTTCTATTCACATGAACATTCGATTGCAAGCTGTTTTGGACAACTTTCTTTCTCTTCTTGCAAAACACTCGGCAGACCTCCGTGCAGCCTCTAGAACACGATGGGAGATGTTTTCTGTGCTGGCACAGTTTCTCCTTGCCAGACAGAGTGGAAAAGCTTTTTGCTAAGATGTAGACGAGAAGAGAGGCTAAAGAAGCATGTACGGTGCCTCTCAGAGCTAAGCACAGCTCCCGGGGCTCTTTCGGCAGAAGGCGCACACCGCAGAGCACTGTGAGCGGCAGAATCGTCTTTGTGCGAAGAAGCAGCTTCTTCGTCTCCGGGAGCCGGAGAGAGCGGCAACTTCGCAAAGGTGATGAAACAAGCTGTACAACACTGCGATTGTGTGCGCAGCTTGCCAACTGAGAGAAAACAGTACCTGACCACTCTCCTGCCTTTTCTATTCACATGAACATTCGATTGCAAGCTGTTTTGGACAACTTTCTTTCTCTTCTTGCAAAACACTCGGCAGACCTCCGTGCAGCCTATAGAACACGATTGGAGATGTTTTCTGTGCTGGCACAGTTTCTCCTTGCCAGACAGAGTGGAAAAGCTTTTTGCTAAGATGTAGACGAGAAGAGAGGCTAAAGAAGCACGTATGGTGCTTCTCAGAGCTAAGCACCGCTCCCGGGGCTCTTTCGGCAGAAGGCGCACACCGCAGAGCACTGTGAGCGGCAGAATCGTCTTTGCGCGAAGAAGCAGCTTCTTCGTCTCCGGGAGCCGGAGAGAGCGGCAACTTCGCAAAGGTGATGAAACAAGCTGTACAACACTGCGATTGTGTGCGCAGCGTGCCAACTGAGAGAAAACAGTACCTGACCACTCTCCTGCCTTTTCTATTCACATGAACATTCGATTGCAAGCTGTTTTGGACAACTTTCTTTCTCTTCTTGCAAAACACCCGGCAGACCTCCGTGCAGCCTCTAGAACACGATGGGAGATGTTTTTTGTGCTGGCACAGTTTCTCCTTGCCAGACAGAGTGGAAAAGCTTTTTGCTAAGATGTAGACGAGAAGAGAGGCTAAAGACGAAGGTACGGTGCTCTGCAGAGCTAAGCACCGCTCCCGGGCCTCTTTCGGCAGAAGGCGCACACCGCAGAGCACTGTGAGCGGCAGAATCGTCTTTGCGCGAAGAAGCAGCTTCTTCGTCTCCGGGAGCCGGAGAGAGCGGCAACTTCGCAAAGGTGATGAAACAAGCTGTACAACACTGCGATTGTGTGCGCAGCTTGCCAACTGAGAGAAAACAGTACCTGACCACTCTCCTGCCTTTTCTATTCACATGAACATTCGATTGCAAGCTGTTTTGGACAACTTTCTTTCTCTTCTTGCAAAACACTCGGCAGACCTCCGTGCAGCCTCTAGAACACGATGGGAGATGTTTTCTGTGCTGGCACAGTTTCTCCTTGCTAGACAGAGTGGAAAAGCTTTTTGCTAAGATGTAGACGAGAAGAGAGGCTAAAGACGAAGGTACGGTGCTCTGCAGAGCTAAGCACCGCTCCCGGGCCTCTTTCGGCAGAAGGCGCACACCGCAGAGCACTGTGAGCGGCAGAATCGTCTTTGCGCGAAGAAGCAGCTTCTTCGTCTCCGGGAGCCGGAGAGAGCGGCAACTTCGCAAAGGTGATGAAACAAGCTGTACAACACTGCGATTGTGTGCGCAGCTTGCCAAGTGAGAGAAAACAGTACCTGACCACTCTCCTGCCTTTTCTATTCACATGAACATTCGATTGCAAGCTGTTTTGGACAACTTTCTTTCTCTTCTTGCAAAACACTCGGCAGACCTCCGTGCAGCCTCTAGAACACGATGGGAGATGTTTTCTGTGCTGGCACAGTTTCTCCTTGCCAGACAGAGTGGAAAAGCTTTTTGCTAAGATGTAGACGAGAAGAGAGGCTAAAGAAGCACGTATGGTGCTTCTCAGAGCTAAGCACAGCTCCCGGGGCTCTTTCGGCAGAAGGCGCACACCGCAGAGCACTGTGAGCGGCAGAATCGTCTTTTGCGCGAAGAAGCAGCTTCTTCGTCTCCGGGAGCCGGAGAGAGCGGCAACTTGGCAAAGGTGATGAAACAAGCTGTACAACACTGCGATTGTGTGCGCAGCGTGCCAACTGAGAGAAAACAGTACCTGAGCACTCTCCTGCCTTTTCTATTCACATGAACATTCGATTGCAAGCTGTTTTGGACAACTTTCTTTCTCTTCTTGCAAAACACTCGGCAGACCTCCGTGCAGCCTCTAGAACACGATGGGAGATGTTTTCTGTGCTGGCACAGTTTCTCCTTGCCAGACAGAGTGGAAAAGCTTTTTGCTAAGATGTAGACGAGAAGAGAGGCTAAAGACGAAGGTACGGTGCTCTGCAGAGCTAAGCACCGCTCCCGGGGCTCTTTCGGCAGAAGGCGCACACAGCAGAGCACTGTGAGCGGCAGAATCGTCTTTGCGCGAAGAAGCAGCTTCTTCGTCTCCGGGAGCCGGAGAGAGCGGCAACTTGGCAAAGGTGATGAAACAAGCTGTACAACACTGCGATTGTGTGCGCAGCTTGCCAACTGAGAGAAAACAGTACCTGACCACTCTCCTGCCTTTTCTATTCACATGAACATTCGATTGCAAGCTGTTTTGGACAACTTTCTTTCTCTTCTTGCAAAACACTCGGCAGACCTCCGTGCAGCCTCTAGAACACGATGGGAGATGTTTTCTGTGCTGGCACAGTTTCTCCTTGCCAGACAGAGTGGAAAAGCTTTTTGCTAAGATGTAGACGAGAAGAGAGGCTAAAGAAGCATGTACGGTGCCTCTCAGAGCTAAGCACAGCTCCCGGGGCTCTTTCGGCAGAAGGCGCACACCGCAAGCACTGTGAGCGGCAGAATCGTCTTTGTGCGAAGAAGCAGCTTCTTCGTCTCCGGGAGCCGGAGAGAGCGGCAACTTCGCAAAGGTGATGAAACAAGCTGTACAACACTGCGATTGTGTGCGCAGCTTGCCAACTGAGAGAAAACAGTACCTGACCACTCTCCTGCCTTTTCTATTCACATGAACATTCGATTGCAAGCTGTTTTGGACAACTTTCTTTCTCTTCTTGCAAAACACTCGGCAGACCTCCGTGCAGCCTATAGAACACGATTGGAGATGTTTTCTGTGCTGGCACAGTTTCTCCTTGCCAGACAGAGTGGAAAAGCTTTTTGCTAAGATGTAGACGAGAAGAGAGGCTAAAGAAGCACGTATGGTGCTTCTCAGAGCTAAGCACCGCTCCCGGGGCTCTTTCGGCAGAAGGCGCACACCGCAGAGCACTGTGAGCGGCAGAATCGTCTTTGCGCGAAGAAGCAGCTTCTTCGTCTCCGGGAGCCGGAGAGAGCGGCAACTTCGCAAAGGTGATGAAACAAGCTGTACAACACTGCGATTGTGTGCGCCGCTTGCGAACTGTATGAAAACAGTACCTGAGCACTCTCCTGCCTTTTCTATTCACATGAACATTCGATTGCAAGCTGTTTTGGACAACTTTCTTTCTCTTCTTGGAAAACACTAGGCAGACCTCCGTGCAGCCTCTAGAACACGATGGGAGATGTTTTCTGTGCTGGCACAGTTTCTCCTTGCCAGACAGAGTGGAAAAGCTTTTTGCTAAGATGTAGACGAGAAGAGAGGCTAAAGACGAAGGTACGGTGCTCTGCAGAGCTAAGCACCGCTCCCGGGCCTCTTTCGGCAGAAGGCGCACACAGCAGAGCACTGTGAGCGGCAGAATCGTCTTTGCGCGAAGAAGCAGCTTCTTCGTCTCCGGGAGCCGGAGAGAGCGGCAACTTCGCAAAGGTGATGAAACAAGCTGTACAACACTGCGATTGTGTGCGCAGCTTGCCAACTGAGAGAAAACAGTACCTGACCACTCTCCTGCCTTTTCTATTCACATGAACATTCGATTGCAAGCTGTTTTGGACAACTTTCTTTCTCTTCTTGCAAAACACTCGGCAGACCTCCGTGCAGCCTCTAGAACACGATGGGAGATGTTTTCTGTGCTGGCACAGTTTCTCCTTGCCAGACAGAGTGGAAAAGCTTTTTGCTAAGATGTAGACGAGAAGAGAGGCTAAAGAAGCATGTACGGTGCCTCTCAGAGCTAAGCACAGCTCCCGGGGCTCTTTCGGCAGAAGGCGCACACCGCAGAGCACTGTGAGCGGCAGAATCGTCTTTGTGCGAAGAAGCAGCTTCTTCGTCTCCGGGAGCCGGAGAGAGCGGCAACTTCGCAAAGGTGATGAAACAAGCTGTACAACACTGCGATTGTGTGCGCAGCGTGCCAACTGAGAGAAAACAGTACCTGACCACTCTCCTGCCTTTTCTATTCACATGAACATTCGATTGCAAGCTGTTTTGGACAACTTTCTTTCTCTTCTTGCAAAACACTCGGCAGACCTCCGTGCAGCCTATAGAACACGATTGGAGATGTTTTCTGTGCTGGCACAGTTTCTCCTTGCCAGACAGAGTGGAAAAGCTTTTTGCTAAGATGTAGACGAGAAGAGAGGCTAAAGAAGCACGTATGGTGCTTCTCAGAGCTAAGCACCGCTCCCGGGGCTCTTTCGGCAGAAGGCGCACACCGCAGAGCACTGTGAGCGGCAGAATCGTCTTTGCGCGAAGAAGCAGCTTCTTCGTCTCCGGGAGCCGGAGAGAGCGGCAACTTCGCAAAGGTGATGAAACAAGCTGTACAACACTGCGATTGTGTGCGCAGCGTGCCAACTGAGAGAAAACAGTACCTGACCACTCTCCTGCCTTTTCTATTCACATGAACATTCGATTGCAAGCTGTTTTGGACAACTTTCTTTCTCTTCTTGCAAAACACTCGGCAGACCTCCGTGCAGCCTCTAGAACACGATGGGAGATGTTTTTTGTGCTGGCACAGTTTCTCCTTGCCAGACAGAGTGGAAAAGCTTTTTGCTAAGATGTAGACGAGAAGAGAGGCTAAAGACGAAGGTACGGTGCTCTGCAGAGCTAAGCACCGCTCCCGGGCCTCTTTCGGCAGAAGGCGCACACCGCAGAGCACTGTGAGCGGCAGAATCGTCTTTGCGCGAAGAAGCAGCTTCTTCGTCTCCGGGAGCCGGAGAGAGCGGCAACTTCGCAAAGGTGATGAAACAAGCTGTACAACACTGCGATTGTGTGCGCAGCTTGCCAACTGAGAGAAAACAGTACCTGACCACTCTCCTGCCTTTTCTATTCACATGAACATTCGATTGCAAGCTGTTTTGGACAACTTTCTTTCTCTTCTTGCAAAACACTCGGCAGACCTCCGTGCAGCCTCTAGAACACGATGGGAGATGTTTTCTGTGCTGGCACAGTTTCTCCTTGCTAGACAGAGTGGAAAAGCTTTTTGCTAAGATGTAGACGAGAAGAGAGGCTAAAGACGAAGGTACGGTGCTCTGCAGAGCTAAGCACCGCTCCCGGGCCTCTTTCGGCAGAAGGCGCACACCGCAGAGCACTGTGAGCGGCAGAATCGTCTTTGCGCGAAGAAGCAGCTTCTTCGTCTCCGGGAGCCGGAGAGAGCGGCAACTTCGCAAAGGTGATGAAACAAGCTGTACAACACTGCGATTGTGTGCGCAGCTTGCCAAGTGAGAGAAAACAGTACCTGACCACTCTCCTGCCTTTTCTATTCACATGAACATTCGATTGCAAGCTGTTTTGGACAACTTTCTTTCTCTTCTTGCAAAACACTCGGCAGACCTCCGTGCAGCCTCTAGAACACGATGGGAGATGTTTTCTGTGCTGGCACAGTTTCTCCTTGCCAGACAGAGTGGAAAAGCTTTTTGCTAAGATGTAGACGAGAAGAGAGGCTAAAGAAGCACGTATGGTGCTTCTCAGAGCTAAGCACAGCTCCCGGGGCTCTTTCGGCAGAAGGCGCACACCGCAGAGCACTGTGAGCGGCAGAATCGTCTTTGCGCGAAGAAGCAGCTTCTTCGTCTCCGGGAGCCGGAGAGAGCGGCAACTTGGCAAAGGTGATGAAACAAGCTGTACAACACTGCGATTGTGGTGCGCAGCTTGCCAACTGAGAGAAAACAGTACCTGAGCACTCTCCTGCCTTTTCTATTCACATGAACATTCGATTGCAAGCTGTTTTGGACAACTTTCTTTCTCTTCTTGCAAAACACTCGGCAGACCTCCGTGCAGCCTCTAGAACACGATGGGAGATGTTTTCTGTGCTGGCACAGTTTCTCCTTGCCAGACAGAGTGGAAAAGCTTTTTGCTAAGATGTAGACGAGAAGAGAGGCTAAAGAAGCATGTACGGTGCCTCTCAGAGCTAAGCACAGCTCCCGGGGCTCTTTCGGCAGAAGGCGCACACCGCAGAGCACTGTGAGCGGCAGAATCGTCTTTGCGCGAAGAAGCAGCTTCTTCGTCTCCGGGAGCCGGAGAGAGCGGCAACTTCGCAAAGGTGATGAAACAAGCTGTACAACACTGCGATTGTGTGCGCAGCTTGCCAACTGAGAGAAAACAGTACCTGACCACTCTCCTGCCTTTTCTATTCACATGAACATTCGATTGCAAGCTGTTTTGGACAACTTTCTTTCTCTTCTTGCAAAACACTCGGCAGACCTCCGTGCAGCCTCTAGAACACGATGGGAGATGTTTTCTGTGCTGGCACAGTTTCTCCTTGCCAGACAGAGTGGAAAAGCTTTTTGCTAAGATGTAGACGAGAAGAGAGGCTAAAGAAGCACGTATGGTGCTTCTCAGAGCTAAGCACCGCTCCCGGGCCTCTTTCGGCAGAAGGCGCACACCGCAGAGCACTGTGAGCGGCAGAATCGTCTTTGCGCGAAGAAGCAGCTTCTTCGTCTCCGGGAGCCGGAGAGAGCGGCAACTTCGCAAAGGTGATGAAACAAGCTGTACAACACTGCGATTGTGTGCGCAGCTTGCCAACTGAGAGAAAACAGTACCTGACCACTCTCCTGCCTTTTCTATTCACATGAACATTCGATTGCAAGCTGTTTTGGACAACTTTCTTTCTCTTCTTGCAAAACACTCGGCAGACCTCCGTGCAGCCTCTAGAACACGATGGGAGATGTTTTTTGTGCTGGCACAGTTTCTCCTTGCCAGACAGAGTGGAAAAGCTTTTTGCTAAGATGTAGACGAGAAGAGAGGCTAAAGACGAAGGTACGGTGCTCTGCAGAGCTAAGCACCGCTCCCGGGCCTCTTTCGGCAGAAGGCGCACACCGCAGAGCACTGTGAGCGGCAGAATCGTCTTTGCGCGAAGAAGCAGCTTCTTCGTCTCCGGGAGCCGGAGAGAGCGGCAACTTCGCAAAGGTGATGAAACAAGCTGTACAACACTGCGATTATGTGCGCAGCTTGCCAAGTGAGAGAAAACAGTACCTGACCACTCTCCTGCCTTTTCTATTCACATGAACATTCGATTGCAAGCTGTTTTGGACAACTTTATTTCTCTTCTTGCAAAACACTCGGCAGACCTCCGTGCAGCCTCTAGAACACGATGGGAGATGTTTTCTGTGCTGGCACAGTTTCTCCTTGCTAGACAGAGTGGAAAAGCTTTTTGCTAAGATGTAGACGAGAAGAGAGGCTAAAGACGAAGGTACGGTGCTCTGCAGAGCTAAGCACCGCTCCCGGGCCTCTTTCGGCAGAAGGCGCACACCGCAGAGCACTGTGAGCGGCAGAATCGTCTTTGCGCGAAGAAGCAGCTTCTTCGTCTCCGGGAGCCGGAGAGAGCGGCAACTTCGCAAAGGTGATGAAACAAGCTGTACAACACTGCGATTGTGGTGCGCAGCTTGCCAACTGAGAGAAAACAGTACCTGACCACTCTCCTGCCTTTTCTATTCACATGAACATTCGATTGCAAGCTGTTTTGGACAACTTTCTTTCTCTTCTTGCAAAACACTCGGCAGACCTCCGTGCAGCCTCTAGAACACGATGGGAGATGTTTTCTGTGCTGGCACAGTTTCTCCTTGCCAGACAGAGTGGAAAAGCTTTTTGCTAAGATGTAGACGAGAAGAGAGGCTAAAGAAGCATGTACGGTGCCTCTCAGAGCTAAGCACAGCTCCCGGGGCTCTTTCGGCAGAAGGCGCACACCGCAGAGCACTGTGAGCGGCAGAATCGTCTTTGTGCGAAGAAGCAGCTTCTTCGTCTCCGGGAGCCGGAGAGAGCGGCAACTTCGCAAAGGTGATGAAACAAGCTGTACAACACTGCGATTGTGTGCGCAGCTTGCCAACTGAGAGAAAACCGTACCTGACCACTCTCCTGCCTTTTCTATTCACATGAACATTCGATTGCAAGCTGTTTTGGACAACTTTCTTTCTCTTCTTGCAAAACACTCGGCAGACCTCCGTGCAGCCTCTAGAACACGATTGGAGATGTTTTCTGTGCTGGCACAGTTTCTCCTTGCCAGACAGAGTGGAAAAGCTTTTTGCTAAGATGTAGACGAGAAGAGAGGCTAAAGAAGCACGTCTGGTGCTTCTCAGAGCTAAGCACCGCTCCCGGGGCTCTTTCGGCAGAAGGCGCACACCGCAGAGCACTGTGAGCGGCAGAATCGTCTTTGCGCGAAGAAGCAGCTTCTTCGTCTCCGGGAGCCGGAGAGAGCGGCAACTTCGCAAAGGTGATGAAACAAGCTGTACAACACTGCGATTGTGTGCGCAGCGTGCCAACTGAGAGAAAACAGTACCTGACCACTCTCCTGCCTTTTCTATTCACGTGAACATTCGATTGCAAGCTGTTTTGGACAACTTTCTTTCTCTTCTTGCAAAACACTCGGCAGACCTCCGTGCAGCCTCTAGAACACGATGGGAGATGTTTTTTGTGCTGGCACAGTTTCTCCTTGCCAGACAGAGTGGAAAAGCTTTTTGCTAAGATGTAGACGAGAAGAGAGGCTAAAGACGAAGGTACGGTGCTCTGCAGAGCTAAGCACCGCTCCCGGGCCTCTTTCGGCAGAAGGCGCACACCGCAGAGCACTGTGAGCGGCAGAATCGTCTTTGCGCGAAGAAGCAGCTTCTTCGTCTCCGGGAGCCGGAGAGAGCGGCAACTTCGCAAAGGTGATGAAACAAGCTGTACAACACTGCGATTGTGTGCGCAGCTTGCCAAGTGAGAGAAAACAGTACCTGACCACTCTCCTGCCTTTTCTATTCACATGAACATTCGATTGCAAGCTGTTTTGGACAACTTTCTTTCTCTTCTTGCAAAACACTCGGCAGACCTCCGTGCAGC
>NW_026536386.1:0-17897 GCF_028551555.1 Melozone crissalis
GGTCTGGGGGACATTGGCGACATCAGGGGGACATTGGGGGACAGGGGAGGGGACAGAGAAAGGAGGGGACATTGGGGACACTGGGGGGACATTGGAGACATCGGGGGGACATTGGGGGGACATGGGGACATCCGGGGGACATTGGGGGGACATTGGTGACACTGGGGACACAGGGGAGGGGACTTGGGGGTACATGGGGGGACACTGGGACATGGGAGGGACATGGGAGGGACATTGGGGGGTCAGGGGGACATTGGGGACATTGAGGGGACACAGAGGGGACGTGGCGTGTCCCCAGTGCCACCCCGTGAGGTGACACCTGAGGTGACACCCCCTGTGTGTCCCCAGGGCCACCCCCCCGGTTCCGGTGTCCCCCCGAGTTCGAGGCCGTGTCCGGGGGGGTCCCCATGGGGGGGCCCCAAACGGAGCTGTGGCTGATCCGGGCCCCGATGGACTTCTGTCCCCAAAGGTGACAATGGCACTGGGGGGGACACGGGGGGTGACAGTGACACTGGGACATTGGGGGTGACAGTGACACTGGGGGGGTGACAGTGACACTGGGATGGGGGTGACAGTGACACTGGGGGGGTGACAGTGACACTGGGATGGGGGTGACAGTGACACTGGGACAATGGGGGGGTGACAGTGACACTGGGATGGGGGTGACAGTGACACTGGGGGGGTGACAGTGACACTGGGATGGGGGTGACAGTGACACTGGGACAATGGGGGGGTGACAGTGACACTGGGGGTGACAGTGACACTGGGACAATGGGGGGGTGACAGTGACACTGGGGGTCCCCAAAGGGAGCTGTGGCTGATCCGGGCACCGATGGACTTCTGTCCCCAAAGGTGACAATGGCACTGGGACAATGGGACAATGGGGGGTGACAGTGACACTGGGGGTCCCCAAAGGGAGCTGTGGCTGATCCGGGGGGCCCCGATGGACTTCTGTCCCCAAAGGTGACAATGGCACTGGGGGGGACACGGGAGGTGACAGTGACACTGGGATGGGGGTGACAGTGACACTGGGGGGGACACAGGGACATTGGGGGTGACAGTGACACTGGGACACTGGGGGGTGACAGTGACACTGGGGGGTGACAGTGACACTGGGATGGGGGTGACAGTGACACTGGGGGGGACACGGGGACATTGGGGGGGTGACAGTGACACTGGGGGTCCCCAAAGGGAGCTGTGGCTGATCCGGGCCCCGATGGACTTCTGTCCCCAAAGGTGACAATGGCACTGCGACACTGGGACACTGGGGGGGTGACAGTGACACTGGGGGTGACAGTGACACTGGGACAATGGGGGGGTGACAGTGACACTGGGATGGGGGTGACAGTGACACTGGGGGGACACGGGGACACTGAGGGGTGACAGTGACACTGCGATAGGGGTGGCAGTGTCATTGGGATGGGGGTGACAGTGACACTGGGGAGTGACAGTGACAAATGGGGGGGGGTCCCAGTGTCACTGGCCAGTGACAATGACAATGTGGGGGTGACAATGCCAGTGGGGGTGTCCCTTTGTCCCTGTCACCAATGTCACCCTGTCCCTCTGTCCCTGTCACCAATGCCAATGGGGGGGTGACAATGCCACTGGGGGGTGTCCCTTTGTCACTGTCACCAGTGTCCCCCTGTCCCTTTGTCCCTGTCACCAATGTCCCCAATGTCCTTTTGTCCCTGTCACCAATGTCCCCCTGTCCCTTTGTCCCTGTCACCAGTGTCCCCAATGTCCCTTTGTCCCTGTCACCAATGTCCCCCTGTCCCTTTTGTCCCTGTCACCAATGTCACCCTGTCCCTTTGTCGCTGTCACCAATGCCAATGTGAGAGTGACAATGCCACTGGGGGTGTCCCTTTGTCCCTGTCACCAATGTCCCCCTGTCCCTTTTGTCCCTGTCACCAGTGTCCCCAATGTCCTTTTGTCCCTGTCACCAATGTCCCCCTGTCCCTTTTGTCCCTGTCACCAGTGTCCCCCTGTCCCTTTGTCCCTGTCACCAATGTCCCCAATGTCCCCAATGTCCCTTTGTCCCTGTCACCAATGTCACCAATGTCCCCAATGTCCCTTTGTCCCTGTCACCAGTGTCCCCCTGTCCCTTTGTCAGTCACCAATGTCCCCCTGTCCCTTTGTCACTGTCACCAATGTCCCCAATGTCCTTTTGTCCCTGTCACCAATGTCCCCAATGTCCCTTTGTCCCTGTCACCAGTGTCCCCAATGTCCCTTTGTTACTGTCACCAATGTCCCCAATGTCCTTTTGTCCCTGTCACCAATGTCCCCCTGTCCCTTTGTCCCTGTCACCAATGTCCCCAATGTCCTTTTGTCCCTGTCACCAATGTCCCCCTGTCCCTTTGTCCCTGTCACCAATGTCCCCAATGTCCCTTTGTCCCTGTCACCAGTGTCCCCCTGTCCCTTTTGTCCCTGTCACCAGTGTCCCCCTGTCCCTTTGTCACTGTCACCAATGTCCCCAATGTCCCTTTGTCCCTGTCACCAATGTCCCCAATGTCCTTTTGTCCCTGTCACCAATGTCCCCAATGTCCCTTTGTCCCTGTCACCAATGTCACCCTGTCCCTTTGTCGCTGTCACCAGTGTCCCCAATGTCCCTTTGTCCCTGTCACCAGTGTCCCCCTGTCCCTTTGTCCCTGTCACCAATGTCCCCAATGTCCCTTTGTCCCTGTCACCAGTGTCCCCCTGTCCCTCTGTCCCTGTCACCAATGTCCCCAATGTCCCTTTGTCCCTGTCACCAGTGTCCCCCTGTCCCTCTGTCCCTGTCACCAATGCCAATGGGGGGGTGACAATGCCACTGGGGGTGTCCCTTTGTCCCTGTCACCAATGTCACCCTGTCCCTTTTGTCCCTGTCACCAGTGTCCCCCTGTCCCTTTGTCCCTGTCACCAATGTCCCCAATGTCCTTTTGTCACTGTCACCAATGTCCCCAATGTCCCTTTTGTCCCTGTCACCAGTGTCCCCCTGTCCCTTTTGTCCCTGTCACCAATGTCCCCAATGTCCCTTTGTCCCTGTCACCAGTGTCCCCAATGTCCCTTTGTCCCTGTCACCAATGTCCCCAATGTCCTTTTGTCACTGTCACCAATGTCCCCAATGTCCCTTTGTCCCTGTCACCAATGTCCCCAGTGTCCCCAATGTCCCTTTGTCCCTGTCACCAATGTCACCAATGTCCCCCTGTCCCTTTGTCCCTGTCACCAATGTCCCCCTGTCCCTTTTGTCCCTGTCACCAGTGTCCCCCTGTCCCTTTGTCCCTGTCACCAGTGTCCCCAATGTCCCTTTGTCCCCCCCAGCCTCGAGGGCCGCCCGGTGCCCCTGAACGGCCTCGAGCGGCTCCGCCCGGGTGACAACGACAACAACGACAACAACGACAACAGTGACAGTGCCACCCCCGGTGCCACCTACGTGCTGCGGGGCGGCCCGGCCGCGGCAGGGTGGCACTGTCCCCTGCTGCTGTCCCCAGTGTCCCCAGGGGGGTCCCTGGGCTGCGCCCCCCCCATGAAGGGGACCCTGAGCATCACCCGCAGCTTCGGGACACCGAGGGTGGCACCTGGGGACACCGCGGGGACAGCGCCACCCTCGGGGGGGACAGCGCCACCCTTGGGGACAGCGACACCCTCAGAGGGGACAGCGCCACCCTCGGGGACAGTGACACCCTTGGGGACAGCGCCACCCTCGGGGGGGACAGCGACACCCTCGGGGACAGTGACACCCTTGGGGACAGCGCCACCCTTGGGGACAGAGACAGAGGGGCCGGGACCCCCCGAGGTGACCAAGAGGAGGAAGAAGAGGAAGAAGGAGAAGAGGGAAGGGCAGGAGTGACCCCGGGGTGGCACCCGCGGTGTCACCTTTGTCACCTGAGGTGTCACCTTTGTCACCGTTAAATAAATAAATGTCCCTTTATTACCAAAAAAATGGGAATTTTGGGGGGGATTTTTTCGGGGGGGATTTTTTTGAGTATTTTGGGGTCTGGGGATTTTTTGGGGGGGGTTTTGTGAGTTTTTGGGATTTTTAAGGAATTTTTAAGGAATTTTTGGGGGGGGGGTTTGGGGGAATTTTGGGATTTTTTGTGGGATTTTAAGGGATTTTGGGGGATTTTTGGAAGACTTTCTGAGATTTACTGGGGATTTTTTGAAGATTTTGGGAATTTTGAGGATTGGGGGCAATTTTTTGAGGATTTGGGGGGGATTTTGGGGTTTTTGTGGGGATTTTTGGCTGTTTTGGGGGAATTCTTTTTTGATTTTTGGGGTCTTGGGGGGATTTTTTTGTTTTTTGCGGGGGGGGGGATTTGGGAGGATTTTGGGGGAATTTTTGGGGAGATTTTGGGGGAAAATTTTGGGAATTTTGTGGGATTTTTGGGGATTTTTTGGGGGCTTTTCAGGTGATTTTTGGGAGGGGTTTTTGTGGGATTTTTGGTTTTTGTGGGATTTTTGGGGTGATTTCTGAGGGTTTTGGGGCTCATCGCGGCGCCTTGACGAACGGCTCGTGCAGGACATCGAACAAACGCTTGGCCTGGTTGGGGACACGGGGACAGGATCACAACCGGTGTCACCAGTGTCCCCAAATGTCCCCAATGTCCCCAAATGTCCCCATGGTGTCCCCCAATGTCCCCAATGTCCCAAATGTCCAAATCCCCCCAAATGTCCCCAATGCCCCAATGTCCCCAAAGTCCTCAGTGTCCCAATGTCCCAAATGTCCCCAATGTCCCCAATGTCCCAAATGTCCCCAATGCCCCCAATGTCCCCAAAGTCCTCAGTGTCCCAATGTCCCAAATGTCCCCAATGTCCCCAAATGTCCCCAATGTCCCCAATGTCCCAAATGTCCCCAATGTCCCCAAATGTCCCCAATGTCCTCAGTGTCCCCAATGTCCCAAATGTCCCCAATGTCCTCAGTGTCCCCAATGTCCCCAATGTCCCCAATGCCCCCAATGTCCCAAATGTCCAAATCCCCCCAAATGTCCCCAATGCCCCCAATGTCGCCATGGTGTCCCCAAATGTCCTGAATGTCCCCAATGTCCCCAGCGTCTCAGTGTTCCCAAATGTCCCCAATGTCCCAAAGTCTCCAATGTCCCCAAACTTGTCCCTTTCTGTCCCTCACCTTCTGGGGTCCCATGCCAGGACAGAGGGACAGGAGGACACCCAGTGTCCCCAATGTCCCCATTGTCCCAAATGTCCCCAGTCCCTCCAGCATTCCCAAATGTCCCCAATGTCCCCAAATGTCCCCATTGTCCCCAATGTCTCCAAATGTCCCCAATCCCCCCAATGTCCCAAACATCCCCAAATGTCCCCAATGCCTTCAATGTCCCCAATGTCCCAACATCCCCAGTGTCCCCAATGCCCCCAATGTCCCCATTGTCCCAAATGTCCCCAACCCCCCCAATGTCCCCAAATGTCCCCAGTGTCCCCAGTGTCCCCAGTGTCTCCAACCCCGGGCAATGTCCCCAATGTCCCCAATGTCCCCAACCCCCCCCAATGTCCCCGATGTCCCCATTCTGTCCCTCACCTTCTGTGGCCCCACGCCAGGACACAGGGACAGATCCTCCCGCGACGCCCCCGCCACGGCCGCCAGCGACTGCGGGAGGGGACACCGGGGACAGTGAGGTGACAAACATGAGGGGACACCGGGGGGACAGTGAGGGACAAACCCACAGGGGACACCGAGGGACAGTGAGGTGACAAACATGAGGGGACACAAGGGGACAGTGAGGTGACAAACCCACAGGGGACACCGAGGGGACACCACAGTGACAAACCCACAGGGGACACCGAGGGGACAGTGAGGTGACAACATGAGGGGACACAAGGGGACAGTGAGGTGACAAACCCACAGGGGACACCGAGGGGACACCACAGTGACAAACCCACAGGGGACACCGAGGGGACAGTGAGGTGACAAACATGAGGGGACACCAAGGGGACAGTGAGGTGACAAACCCACAGGGGACACCGAGGGGACACCACAGTGACAAACCCGAGGGGACACCGAGGGGACAGTGAGGTGACAAACCCGAGGGGACACCGAGGGGACAGTGAGGTGACAAACATGAGGGGACCCCGGGGGGACAGTGAGGTGACAAACCCGTGGGGACACCGAGGGGACAGTGAGGTGACAAACCCGAGGGGACACCGGGGGACAGTGAGGTGACAAACCCGAGGGGACACCGGGGGACAGTGAGGTGACAAACCCGTGGGGACACCGAGGGGACAGTGAGGTGACAAACATGCGGGGACACCGGGGGACAGTGAGGTGACAAACCCGTGGGGACACCGAGGGACAGTGAGGTGACAAACATGCAGGGACACCGGGGGGACAGTGAGGTGACAAACCCGTGGGGACACCGAGGGGACAGTGAGGTGACAAACATGCGGGGACACCGGGGGGACAGTGAGGTGACAAACCCGAGGGGACACCGGGGTGACAGTGAGGTGACAAACCCACAGGGGACACCGAGGGGACAGTGAGGTGACAAACCCGAGGGGACACTGAGGGGACAGTGAGGTGACAAACCCGAGGGGACACCGAGGGGACAGTGAGGTGACAAACCCGTGGGGACACGAGGGGACAGTGAGGTGACAAACATGCGGGGACACCGAGGGGACACCACAGTGACAAACCCACAGGGGACACCGGGGGGACAGTGAGGTGACAAACCCGTGGGGACACCGAGGGGACAGTGAGGTGACAAACATGCGGGGACACCGAGGGGACACCACAGTGACAAACCCACAGGGGACACCGGGGGACAGTGAGGTGACAAACCCGAGGGGACACCGGGGGGACAGTGAGGTGACAAACCCGAGGGGACACCGCGGCAGTGCCACACCCCCCGATGTCCCCCGGTGTCCCCAAGTGCCACCGCTCACCCCGAAGGTCCCCAGCAGGCTCAGCGCGTCCGTCCTGTTGACGGATTTGACGCTGGTCAGGCAGTCGGTCACCTGCGGGGGGGTGGCACCGTCAGGGGACATCCGGGGACATCCGGGGGACATTTGGGGACAGCTGGGCACACCTGGGGACACTTGGGGATGCTCTGGGGGACATCTGGGGACACCTGAGGGCATTTGGGCACACCTGGGGACACTTGTGGACACTGAGGGGACACCTGGGGACACACCTAGGGACATCTGGGGACACTTGGGGACACATGGGGACGCATGGGGACACCTGGAGACACTGAGGGGACACTTGGGGACATTTGGGGACACTGAGGGGACACTTGGGGACATTTGGGGACACTGAGGACACACCCGGGGACACCTGGAGATATCCTGGGGACAGCTGGGGACACTGAGGACACACTTGGTGACATTTGGGGACATTTGGGGACACTGAGAGCACACCTGGGGACACCTGGAGATATCCTGGGGACAGCTGGGGACACTTTTGGGCACATTTGGGGACACCTGGGGACACCTGGCACACCTGGGAACACCTGAGGACACATTTTGGGGACATTTGGGGACACTGAGGGACATCCTGGGCGCACCTGGGGACCCTGAGGACACGCTTGGGGACATTTGGGGACACTGGGGACACTTGGGGACATCCTGGGCACACCTGGGGACCCTGAGGACACGCTTGGGGACATTTGGGGACACCTGGTGACATTTGGGGACACTGAGGGACATCCTGGGCACACCTGGGGACCCTGAGGACACGCTTGGGGACACCTGGGGACACCTGGTGACATTTGGGGACACTGAGGGACATCCTGGGCACACCTGGGGACCCCGAGGACATGCTTGGGGACATTTGGGGACGCTGGGGACACTGAGGGACATCCTGGGCGCACCTGGGGACCCTGAGGACACGCTTGGGGACACCTGGGGACACCTGGTGACATTTGGGGACACTGAGGGACATCCTGGGCGCACCTGGGGACCCTGAGGACACACTTGGGGACACCTGGGGACATTTGGGGACACTGAGGGACATCCTGGGTGCACCTGGGGACCCCGAGGACACGCTTGGGGACACCTGGGGACACCTGGTGACATTTGGGGACACTGAGGGACATCCTGGGTACACCTGGGGACCCTGAGGACACACTTGGTGACATTTGGGGACACCTGGGGACACCTGGGGACACTGGGGACACTGAGGGACATCCTGGGCACACCTGGGGACCCTGAGGTCACGCTTGGGGACATTTGGGGACACGGGGACACGGACCCGGGACAGGAAGTCCTGCTCCACGCGCTCCTTCAGCAGATCCGGCGGCTTCTGCTCGTACGACTTGAACGTCTCCAGGTAACGGCCGGCCTCCTCCGGGCTGGGGACATTGGGGACAGCGCTGGGGACAGCGGGGACAGCGCTGGGGACAGCGCTGGGGACAGCGGGGACAGCGGGGACAGCGCTGGGGACAGCAGGGACAGCGCTGGGGACATTGGGGACAGCGCTGGGGACATCACTGGGGACAGCGGGGACAGCGCTGGGGACAGCGCTGGGGACAGCACTGGGGACAGCGGGGACAGCACTGGGGACATTGGGGACAGCGGGGACAGCAGGGACAGCGCTGGGGACATCGGGGACAGCGCTGGGGACATTGGGGACAGCGGGGACAGCGGGGACAGCGCTGGGGACAGCGGGGACAGCGCTGGGGACAGCGGGGACAGCACTGGGGACATTGGGGACAGCGGGGACAGCGCTGGGGACAGCGGGGACAGCGGGGACAGCACTGGGGACAGCGGGGACAGCACTGGGGACATTGGGGACAGCGCTGGGGACAGCGGGGACAGCACTGGGGACATTGGGGACAGCGCTGGGGACAGCGGGGACAGCGGGGACAGCACTGGGGACAGCGGGGACAGCGGGGACAGCGCTGGGGACAGCGGGGACAGCACTGGGGACATTGGGGACAGCGCTGGGGACAGCGGGGACAGCGGGGACAGCGCTGGGGACATTGGGGACAGCGGGGACAGCGCTGGGGACAGCGGGGACAGCACTGGGGACATTGGGGACAGCGGGGACAGCGGGGACAGCGCTGGGGACATTGGGGACAGCGCTGGGGACATTGGGGACAGCGGGGACAGCAGGGACAGCGGGGACAGCGCTGGGGACATTGGAGACAGCGCTGGGGACAGCACTGGGGACATTGGGGACAGCGCTGGGGACAGCGGGGACAGCGGGGACAGCACTGGGGACATTGGGGACAGCGCTGGGGACAGCGGGGACAGCACTGGGGACAGCGGGGACAGCGGGGACAGCGCTGGGGACAGCGCTGGGGACAGCGGGGACAGCGCTGGGGACATTGGGGACAGCGGGGACAGCGCTGGGGACAGCAGGGACAGCAGGGACAGCGGGGACAGCGCTGGGGACAGCACTGGGGACAGCGGGGACAGCACTGGGGACAGCGCTGGGGACATTGGGGACATCGGGGACATTGGGGACATCGGGGCATTGGGGACATTGGGGACATTGGGGACATTGGGGGGATTGGGGACACTGGGGACATCATTGGGGACATTGGGGACATCGGGGGCATTGGGGACATTGGGGACATTGGGGGGATTGGGGACATCGGGGACATCGGGGGGATTGGGGACATTGGGGATTTTGGGACATTGGGGACATTGGGGGCATTGGGGACATTGTGGGGATTGGGGACATTGGGGATTTTGGGGACACTTGAGGACATTGGGGGGATATTGAGGATGTTGGGGACATTGGGGGGATTTGGGGACATTGGGGGCGTTGGGGACACTTGGGACATCAGTGTGGACATTGGGGGCATTGGGAACATTGGGGGGATTGGGGACATTTTAGGGACATTGGGGGACATTGGGGACATTGGGGGATATTTGGGGATGTTGGAGACATTGGGCGCATTGGGAGTGTTGGGGACATCAGGGACATTGGGGACATTTGGGGACATTGGGGACATTGGGGACATTTAAAGATGTTTGGGAACATTTCAGGAAGTTGGGGACATTTGGGGATATTGGGACATTGGGGACATTTTGGGTACATTTGGGTACATTTGGGTACATTTGGGGACATTCAGGGATATTGGGGACATTTGGGGACATTTGGGGACATTTGGGGACGTGGGACATTGGGGGGATTGGGGACATTTGGGATATTGGGGATGTTTTGTGACATTGGGGACACTTGGAGATGTTTGGGGACATTGGGGGATTTGAGGCATTGGGGGGATTGGGAACATTGGGGACATTGTGGGGACATTGTGGGGACATTCGGTGACATTCGGTGACACCGGGGACAGTACCTCCACGCCAGCAGCAGCGTGCAGTCCGTGAGCAGACAAACCTTGGCCAGGTCCTTGAGCGACTGCTGGGGGTCACGCTGGGGACAGAGAGGGGACAGAGGGGGGACAGAGAGGGGACAGTGAGGGGACAGAGGGGGGACAGTGAGGGGACAGTGAGGGGACAGTGAGGGGACAGTGAGGGGACAGTGAGGGGACACAGGGGACAGTGAGGGGACAGTGAGGGGACAGTGAGGGGACACAGAGGGGACACAGAGGGGACAGAGAGGGGACAGTGAGGGGACAGAGGGGGGACAGCGAGGGGACAGTGAGGGGACAGTGAGGGGACAGTGAGGGGACACAGGGGGGACAGAGGGGGGACAGTGAGGGGACAGTGAGGGGACAGTGAGGGGACAGTGAGGGGACACAGAGGGGACACAGGGGGGACAGTGAGGGGACAGTGAGGGGACAGTGAGGGGACACAGGGGACAGTGAGGGGACAGAGAGGGGACAGTGAGGGGACAGTGAGGGGACACAGGGGACAGTGAGGGGACAGAGGGGGGACAGCGAGGGGACAGAGAGGGGACAGAGGGGGGACAGTGAGGGGACAGTGAGGGGGGACACAGAGGGGACAGAGAGGGGGGACACAGAGGGGACAGTGAGGGGACAGTGAGGGGACAGTGAGGGGACAGTGAGGGGACACAGGGGGGACAGTGAGGGGGGACACAGAGGGGACAGTGAGGGGACAATGAGGGGACAGTGAGGGGACAGTGAGGGGACACAGGGGGGACAGTGAGGGGGGACACAGAGGGGACAGTGAGGGGACAGTGAGGGGACAGTGAGGGGACACAGGGGGGACAGAGAGGGGGGACACAGAGGGGACAGTGAGGGGACAATGAGGGGACAGTGAGGGGACAGTGAGGGGACACAGGGGACAGTGAGGGGACAGGTGAGATGGGGACAGGGGACACAGGGGACACAGAGGGGACACAGGGGGGACACAGGGGACACAGGGGACAGGTGAGATGAGGACACAGGGGACACAGAGGGGATGGACAGGTGAGGGGACACAGAGGGGACAGCGAGGGGACAGTGAGGGGACAGTGAGGGGGGACACAGGGGGGACACAGAGGGGACACAGAGGGGACAGTGAGGGAACAGTGAGGGGACAGAGAGGGGACACAGGGGGGTCAGGGACAGTCAGGGGACAGGGACAGGGGACAGGGACATGGGAGGGGCCACAGTGACACTGACCGTGACAATGACAGTAACAAGGTGACAATGACAATGACAACGTGACAGTGACAAGGTGACAATGACAATGACACAATGTGACAGTGCCACCTCACCACGTCCACCTGCAGCAGCAGCACCTGGAGGGGTGTATGGACACGGTGACAGTGACACAATAACAATGACAGTGACAATGACAATGACAAGGTGACAATGACAATGTGACAATGTGACAGTGACAATGACAATGTGACAATGACAGTGACAGTGCCACCTCACCACGTCCACCTGCAGCAGCAGCACCTGGAGGGGTGTAGGGACACAGTGACAGTGACACAATAACAATGACAGTGACAATGACAATGACAATGTGACAATGACAGTGACAATGTGACAATGTGACAATGTGACAATGTGACAATGACAGTGACAGTGCCACCTCACCACGTCCACCTGCAGCAGCAGCACCTGGAGGGGTGTAGGGACACAGTGACAGTGACACAATAACAATGACAGTGACAATGACAATGACAATGTGACAATGACAGTGACAATGTGACAATGTGACAATGACAATGTGACAATGACAGTGACAGTGCCACCTCACCACGTCCACCTGCAGCAGCAGCACCTGGAGGCCGAAGCTCCGCCCCAGCGCCCGCAGCCGCTCGTGGATGTACCCGGGGTGCAGGTGGTGATAGCGCAGGCTGGGGACACAGAGGGGGGACATCATGGGGACACCTGGGGACACCTGGGGACACAGCTGGGGACACCTGGGGACACCTGGGGACACCTGGGGACACACTTGGGGACACTGGGGGACACCTGGGGACACAGCTGGGATGTACCCGGGGTGCAGGTGGTGATAGCGCAGGCTGGGGACACAGGGGACAGTCAGGGGACACCTGGGGACACACCTGGGGACACACCTGGGGACACTGGGGGACACCTGGGGACACAGCTGGGATGTACCCGGGGTGCAGGTGGTGATAGCGCAGGCTGGGGACACAGGGGACAGTCAGGGGACACCTGGGGACACCTGGGGACACACTTGGGGATACACCTGGGGACACATGGGGACACCTGGGGACACCTGGGGACACTGGGGGACACCTGGGGACACCTGGGGACAGTCAGGGGACACCTGGGGACACACCTGGGGACACCTGGGGACACAGGGGACAGTCAGGGGACACCTGGGGACACCTGGGGACACCTGGGGACATTGAGGTATCCCTGGGGACAGCTGGGGACACAGGGGACAGTCAGGGGACACCTGGGGACACCTGGGGACACCTGGGGACATTGAGGTATCCCTGGGGACAGCTGGGGACACACCTGGGGAGAGCTGGGCACACCTGGGCACCCTTGGGCACACCTGGGGACCCTGAGGGGACACTTTGGGGACACCTGGGGACAGCTGGGGACACTTGAGGGGACATTTGGGGGCACTTGGAGACACCTGGGGACCCTTGGGGACATCAGAGGTGAGCTCAGGGACACCTTGGGGACACCTGGGCACACCTGGGGACCCTGAGGGCACACTTGGGGACACCTGGGCACCCTGTGGGGACACTTTGGGGACACCTGGGCACACCTGGGGACACTTTGGGGACACTTTGGGGACGCCGGTGGCCTGACCTGAGGAAGAGGGCGCAGCTGGAGGTGCCCAGGACGAAGTCGGGGCTGACGTCCCCGAACTCCCAGGGGACGTTTCGGATGAAGCGGAGCACGGGATTGCCGCGCTGGGGACGGGCGTGTCGCGACATGAGGCCCCGTATCGCGACAGGAGCCCCCGCGTGTCGCGATATGAGCTGCCATGTTGTGATAGGAGCCCCCACATATCGCGATATGAGCCCCCCCCCATGTCACGATATGAGCCCCCAGTGCCGTGATATGAGCCTCAGGGCAGACTCCCCACGTCGTGACATGAGCCCCCTGTGTCGTGATATGAGCCCAAACTCACGATATTGAGGACAGACCTCCCCATGTCATGACATGAGCCCCGAGACGCACTCCCCATGTCGCGACATGAGCCCCGGGACAAACCCCCACATGTCATGACATGAGCCCCAAATCAGGGGACAGACCCCCCCATATCGCAACATGAGCAGCAGGGGGACACACCCCCCACGTCGCGACATGAGCCCTGGGACAGACCCCCACATGTCACGACATGAGCCCCAACCCCAGGCACAGACCCTCCATGTCGCAACATGAGCCACCCGGACACACTCCCCCATGTCACGACATGAGCCCCCAACCCCAGGCACACACCCCCTATGTCGCGACATGAACCCAAAACCTGCGATATCGGGGTCAGGACACCCCCATGTCGCGATATGAGCCCAGCCCCACCGCATCAGGCACAACCCCGCCCATGTCGCGACATGGCCCCGCCCACCCGCCATGGACAGACCCCGCCCATGTCGCGACATGGCCCCGCCCACCTGCCGCGGGCTGACGATGATGCTGCTGCTCTTGGTGCCCGGTTTGATCGCGGGCAGGGCCGGAACCTCCCGGGGCTCGGCCCGGTCCCGGTCCCGGTCCCGGTCCCGGTTCTGATCCCGGTCCTGGTCTCGGTTCTGCTCCCGGTCCTGGTCCCGGGGCCGGTCCCGGTCCCGGTCCCGGTTCTGATCCCCGGGGGTCGGGAGGGGTCCCGGCGGTCCCGGGAGGGCTCCCGAGGGGGCGGCTCCGGTGGGTCCCGGATCCCGCTCCCGGTCCCGGTTCTGATCCCGGTTCTGATCCTGGTTCTCGTTCCGGTTCTGATCCCGCTCCCGGTTCTGACCCCGGTTCTGGTCCCGGTCCTTCCCGGTTCCCCCCGTGCCCCTCACCACGAACTCAGCGTAAGAACCGGGACCGGGCGGGATCGGAACCGGAATCGGACCAGGACCCGGCACCGGCACCGGGGAAGGCGCGGAGGAGGCTCTGAACAGCGACGGGACCTGGGGGGACACCGGGACAGCTCCGGTGACACCGGGGACACCCCCCCGGACCTTTCCCGGTCCCCCGTGATGTCCCCGGTCCCGTTCCCGTTCACCACCCCCGGTTCCGCCCCCGGTTCCCCGTTCGGTCCCCGGCCCCCTTCCCGGTCACCAACCCCGGTTCCCCGTTCCCGGTTCCCCGTGATGCCCCCATTCCCAGTCCCCGGTCCCCTCACCCGGTCCCGCCCCCTCCCCGGTCCCCCGTTCTCGGTCCCCGGTTCCGCTCCCGCCACCGCCGGTACCGGGGATTCTTCAGGGCCCTCCTGCCGAACCGTGAACCGCCGCCGCTTCCCCCCCGCTGCCGCTGCCGGTGCCGGTGCCGGGTCGGTGGCGGCTCCGGGATTCGGGTCCGGGTCCGGGTCCGGGTCCATGCCGGGGTTCGGGATCGGTTCGGGGGTCCCGGGTTCGGTTCCGGGGTCCCGGGTTCGGTTTTGGGGTTCCCAGTTCGGTGTTGGGATCCCGGTTCGGTTCCGGGGTTCCCGGGTTCGGTTTTGGGGTTCCGGAGCCGCCGCGCGCGCTCCGGTCCCGCGGAAGGGGCGTGCCGATGCCCTCCCTCACCATTGGACCCGCTGTGCTGTCAATCAAATCATGGAACCACGCCCCTTTCCCGCCATAGGAAGGGGCGGGACCTCCGTGCGTTGGTGGGCGTGGCTATGGCGGAAAGACCACGCCCCCATGAGTGACAGTGACAATCGGGGACACCGAGAGACCCCCGGGACCCCCCAAAATTAACGGGGACCCCTCCCCAAATTACCGGGGACCCTCCCAGGGTCAGAATCCAAGAGCGGGACCGGGATCGGCCCGGGAGGGACCAACGGGACCCCTCCCCGAATTACCGAGACCGCTCCCTGAATTAACGGGACACCCCGGGACCCCTCCCCAAATTAATGGGACCCCTCCTCGAATTACCGGGACCCCCGGGATCCCACCCCAAATTAACGGGACCCCTCCCCAAATTACCGAGACCCCTCCCCAAATTAACGGGACCCCCCCAAATTAACGGGAACTCTTCCCTGAATTAACGGACCACTGGGACCCCTCCCCAAATTACCGGGACCCCCGGGACCCCTCCCCAAATTATCGGGGACCCCCGGGACCCCTCCCCAAATTGGGGCTCCCTCTTCCCTGGAGCTGCTGCTCCGCCCCAGGCGACTTTGCCAAGCACAAAAAGGTGCGGAAATCCCAAAAATCGGGAAAATTCCCTCAAAAATTGGGAAAAATCCCCCCAAAAATCTGAAATCCCCCCAAAAACGGCTCAACCCCGAAGCGGGAGGGAAACCCCGCGATGAATAAAAAACCCGGAATGGTTTTTGGGTGAAATCAGCTCTTTATGGCTCCGTGGACACTTTTCCTACCACACCGGACAATGGATGGATGGAGCACGACGGGGACGCGACGACACCGGGAGCGACACCGGACACCGGCAGGGGGCGCCGGGGGGCGGGAGGGGACGAATCCCCCCCAAAATACCCCAAAAACCCCCCCAAAATCCGCCCAAAATCCCGAGTGGCCAATGGGAACTCGGGGGAGAGGAGAGGAGGGGACAGGGGGTGAGAAACCCCAAAATCCCCCCAAAATGGGGGGATTTTTTCCCGATTGGTCAATGGGAACCTGGGAGGGGACAGGAGGTGACAAATCCCCCCAAAAACCCCAAAAATCTCGATTGGCCTGGAAGGGGGAGAGGAGAGGGTGACACCCCCAAAAACCCCAAAAAACCCCCCAAAATCCCGACTGGCCAATGGGAATCCAGGAGGGGAGGGGACGGAGGAGACACCCCCTAAAAACCCCCCAAAATCCCAACTGGCCAATGGGAATCCAGGAGGAGAAGGGACAGGAGGTGACACGCCAAAAATCTCCAAAATCCCCCCAAAATCCCGATTGGCCAATGGGAACTCAGGGGGGGAGGGGGTTTTGGGGTTTTATAACCCAAAATAAGACCCCAACACCCCCCAAATGCCCCCAAAATCCCCCCAAAATCCCGATTGGCCAATGGGAACTCAGGAGGGGAGGGGACAGGAGGTGACACCCCCTAAAAAACCCCCCAAAATCCCCCAAAATCCCGATTGGCCAATGGCAACCTGGGAAGGGGGAGAGGAGAGGGTGACAACCCCCAAAAACCCCCCAAAACCCCAAAATCAACTGGCCAATGGGAACCCGGGAGGGGAGAGGTTTGGGTTTATAACCCAAAATAAGCCCCAAAAAACCCCAAATCCCCCAAAATCCCGACTGGCCAATGAGAATCCAGGAAGGGATGGGACAGGAGATGTCACCCCCCAAAACCCCCCCAAAACCCCCCAAAATCCCAACTGGCCAATGGGAATCCAGGAAGGGATGGACAGGAGGAGACACCCCCCAAAAACCCCAAAATCCCCCCAAATCCCCCCAAAATCCAACTGGCCAATGGGAGCCCAGGAGGGGAGGAGGTTTTGGGGTTTCATAACCCAAAATCCCCCCAAAAACCCCAAAATCCCCCCAAATCCCCCAAACCCCAGCTGGCCAATGGAACCCGGGAGGGGAGGAGGTTTTGGGTTTCACAACCCAAAATCCCCCCCAAAAACCCCAAAATCCCCCCAAAACCCCCCCAAAATCCAACTGGCCAATGGGAACCCGGGAGGGGAGGAGGTTTTGGGGTTTTCATAACCCAAAATGCCCCCAAAAACCCTAAAATCCCCCCCAAAACCCCCCCAAAATCCAACTGACCATGGGAACCCGGGAGGGGAGGAGGTTTTGGGGTTTCATAACCCAAAATGCCCCCAAAAACCCCAAAATCCCCCCCAAAACCCCCCAAAATCTAACTGGCCAATGGAACCCGGGAGGGGAGGAGGTTTTGGGTTTTCATAACCCAAAATCCCCCCAAAAACCCCCAAAATCCCCCCAAACCCCCCCCGAAAATCAACTGGCCAATGGGACCCGGGAGGGGAGGAGGGTTTGGGGTTTCATAACCCAAAATCCCCCCAAAAAACCCCAAAATCCCCCCAATCCCCCCAAACCCCAGCTGGCCAATGGGAACCCGGGAGGGGAGGAGGTTTTGGGGTTTCATAACCCAAAATGCCCCCAAAAACCCCAAAATCCCCCCCAAAAACCCCCCAAAATCCAACTGGCCAATGGGAACCCAGGAGGGGAGGAGGTTTTGGGGTTTCATAACCCAAAATCCCCCCAAAAACCCCCAAAATCCCCCCCAAAACCTCCCCCAAATCCCAATTGGGCCAATGGAACCCGGGAAGGGACAGGAGGTGTCACCCCCCAAAAAAACCCCAAAATCCCCCCCCAAACCGCAGCTGGCCAATGGGAGCCCGGGCCCCCGGCGTGGGGGGGGGGGGGGGGGGGGGAAGGTTCTGGAAGGTTCCGGGTGGGGGAGGGGCGCTCTCAGTCGTTCTTTTTGCCCCCCGGGGGGCTCTGGGGGGCCGGGGGGGCCTCCCCGGTGCCCCCGAACTCGTTGACGCGCGTGGGGTCCACGCGGTAAATCCAGCGCTGG